>NC_053142.1:39058191-39279673 GCF_016808335.1 Panicum virgatum | reverse complement strand
TTGAGACAAATTCCTCCTTGTAGCATATCAAAATCATCACCTGAACAACAAAAAACAGAACTTCTGGCGCCAAATAGCCTCTTGGGCTAAACTGTCAAACCAACTAAGCTTGAGCAAAGCTCAAACTTAGCTACAGGAACTGGTTTAGTCATCATATCAGCTGGATTATCATGAGTACTGATCTTGCATACCTTCAATTTACCTTGTGAAATAACATCACGAACATAATGGTACTTGACATCAATATGCTTTGTCCTTTCATGAAACATCTGATCTTTAGTGAGGCAAATAGCACTTTGACTGTCACAGAATAGATCAATGCAAGAACCAACTCCACACAGCTCAGTAAACAAACCTTTCAGCCAAACTGCCTCCTTGCACGCTTCAGCAATAGCCATATATTCTGCTTCTGTGGTAGACATAGCAACAACAGGCTGCAAAGTAGCCTTCCAACTCACAGCACAACTGCTAACAGTGAACACATAACCTGTGAGTGACCTGCGCCTATCCAAATCAGCAGCATAATCTGAATCCACATAACCAATGAGTCCCTGATCAGTTCTCTCAAACTTCAAACAAGAATCTGCTGTTCCTCTGAGGTACCTGAAAATCCACTGAACTGCCTTCCAGTGTTCTTTACCAGGATTAGACATGTATCTGCTAACCAAACTCATAGCATATGATAAATCTGGGCGAGAGCAAACCATGGCATACATCAAAGAACCAACAGCACTAGAATATGGGACTTTTGACATGTATTCAACATCATCCTCAGAACTAGGGCACTGAGCAGCTGACAATTTAAAGTGAGGTGCAATAGGAGTACTAACTGGCTTTGAATCATGCATATTGAAACGCTGAAGAACCTTGTTAATGTAATTATGCTGACTAAGAAATAATAAACCAGATTTTCTGTCTCTAGTAATCTCCATACCTAGAATTTTCTTAGCAACACCAAGATCCTTCATATCAATTCACTACTCAACAATTTCTTTACTGTAGTGATTTCTTTTCTGCTCTTGGCAGCAATAAGCATGTCATCAACATATAACAGCAAGTATATAGGTGATTCCTCAACAATCTTAATGTAAACACAGCTATCATATTCAGATCTTTTAAAACCATGTAACAACATAAATGAATCAAACCTCTTATACCACTGACGAGGAGACTGTTTCAAACCATACAAGGATTTCTTTAATTTGCAAACATAATTCTCTTTGCTTGGCACTATGAATCCTTCTGGCTGATCCATGTAAATTTCCTCCTCAAACTCTCCCAAGTAAAAATGCAGTCTTCACATCTAACTGCTCAAGCTCAAGATCATGCATAGCAACAATACTAAAGAAAGTCCGAATTGAGCTATGCTTCACAACTGGGGAGAACACATCATTATAGTCAACACCAGGAATCTGACTGAAACCTTTTGCAACTAACCTTGCCTTAAATCTTGGAGGCTCACTAGAAGACAAACCCTCCTTTCTCTTGAAGACCCATTTGCAGCGAACAGTCTTCTTTTTCTCAGGCAATCTTACAATCTCCCATGTGCCATTCTTCTCAAGAGACTGCATCTCCTCATGCATAGCTGAGATCCATTTCTCCTTATCAACTGAATCAATGGCTTCAGAATATGTTGCTGGCTCACTAGCATCCTCCACCTGTTCAGCACAACTCAAAGCATAATAAGTCAGATTACACTCCTCAATTAAACGGTTTGGAGGTCCACAACTCCTCTTTGATCTGCGAAGAGCAATAGGTAAATCTACATCCCTCCTCATGCTGCAAATCAGACTGTGAAACTGGAGGTGAGTGCTGAACAGTATCAGGAACACTATCTGAAACATCATTACCAACAACTTCATTTTCCTGGTCATCCATAAGCTCCACCTGCACACTAACTTGTGACTGCAATTTCTCAACTAAAGCATCATCTGTGGACAAACTGTCAGTAAACATCACAGATTCATTGAAAACAACACTTCTGCTCATAAAAGTCTTTCTAGTTTCAGGATTCCACAATTTATATCCTTTGACTCCCGAACCATAACCAAGAAACAGACATTTAATAGCTCTAGGCTCTAATTTTCCATTATCAACATGAGCATAAGCAGTGCAGCCAAAAACTCTCAAGTGTGAATAATCTGCAGGTGTACCAGACCATACCTCAATAGGAGTCTTCTTGTTGAGTGGAATAGAAGGCGATCTGTTGATCAAATAACATGCTGTATTAGCAGCCTCAGCCCAAAACGCCTGTTCATATGGGCATTGGACAGCATGCAACGAGCCTTCGAGATGATAGTCCTGTTCATACGCTCGGCCACACCATTCTGCTGAGGAGTGTATGGTATGGTGTGATGCCTAACAATGCCTTCTTTTCTGCAATAATCATCAAAAGCATCCGAACAGAACTCTCCACCATTATCAGTTCGAAGCACCTTGACCTTCTTCTCAGTTTGCCTTTCTATCATAACTTTCCATTCTATAAAAGCAGCAAAAGTATCATCTTTGCTTTTCAGAAAATAAGGCCAGACTCTTCTAGAGTAATCATCAATAATGGTAAGCATATAACGAGCACCACCATATAAAGGCTTACGTGAAGGACCCCACAAATCAGCATGAACATAATCAAGTGTACCTTTTGTGGTATGAACAGAGGTATTGAATTTGACCCTCTTATGCTTACCAAATACACAATACTCACAGAACTTCTTGCCACTCAGAATGCAGCCATCCAGCAGGTTTCTCTTCATCAATTCTGCCATACCGAGTTCACTCATGTGTCCAAGACGCATATGCCAAAGGTCAGTCTTACTAGGTTCAGCATTAGCAACATTAGCAGCAGAAACAGAACCATGCAAAGTACAACCTCTGAGAACATATAAATTTGAAGGATTGAGATCACCCAGCAAACATACAAGAGAACCTTTAGATACCTTCACAACTCCACCTGAACCGGTGTATTTGAGTCCTTCTTTATCAAGTGTGCTCAACGAGATCAGATTTCTTTTCATCCCTGGTATGTGCCTTACATTCTTCAGTATGCGAATCATGCCATCATGGGTCTTGATCTGAACAGAGCCAATGCCAATAATCTCACACGGGTTATCATCTCCCATGCGCACAAAATCACCGTTCTGCAAAGACTCATAGGAACTGAACCAATCTCTATTAGTGCAGATATGAAAAGAACATGCAGAATCAAGAATCCACTCATCATGACCAGCAACACAACCAGCAAAGACAACCAAACAATCTGACTCAGAGTTTTCACCAGCAGAAGCAACACTAGCCTTACCATCAGATTTATTTTTCTTCTTCTCCTTATTCTGCAATTTCCAGCAATCCTCAATCATATGAGATTTCTTCTTGCAATACTTACAGAATTTCTTCTTGGGACCTTTGGACTGGGAGCGGCCTCTACCGTCATTGCTCTTGCCACGATCGTTGTTATCACTTGAGGATCTTTGCTCTGATCTGCCTCTGACATGCAAAGCGTCGCCCCTAGAGGACGAGCCATCTGTCTGCACCATGCCTTTCATCTTCTCCTTAGACTGGAGTGCCTCACAAACTTCCGCAAGGGTTAGTTCATCACGGCTTAATAGTATGGTGTCACGGAAACTTGCATAAGAACTTGGCAAAGAGCATAATAAAAGAAGACCTAAGTCCTCATCTTCATACTTAACCTCCATCGACCCTAGGTCAGCAACGATCTCCTTGAAGACAGATAGGTGACCCATCACCGAACCACCCTCCTGCATCTTAAGCGTGTACAGCTTCAACTTCATATGCAATTTACTGGTAAGATCCTTCGACATGCAGATCGATTCCAGTTTTAGCCACAATTCTGCAGCAGTCTTTTCCTGCAGCACTTCTTGTAGAATATCATTAGATAGATGAAGCTGAATAAGAGAAAGAGTCTTACGGTCCTTGCGCTTCTCCTCATCGGTCCACTCATCCTTCTTTTTCTTCCCGAATTTTTCCAGCGCCTCATCAAGATCATTGGTTTGCGCCAGAATAGCTCTCATCTTGACTTGCCACAGCGAGAACCTTGTCTTGTAGTCCAACATCGGTAGATCATACTTCATCGACGCCATCACGAAACCCAAACTTGAAACCACGGCTTTGGTACCACTTGTTAGAAGCGACGGCGAACAAAACGATGAAAAATAGAAAGATCAAACCGCAGAAAGACACGAAGATTTAACGTGGAAAACCCCTCCAATGCGAAGGGTAAAAACCACGAGCGCCAGCCAGCAAGAACTTCACTATATCGGGTGTTTGTGTACAACGCCTAGCGGCGGCTTACAAGAGGAATAATATGATTGATATTCTCCGGTGAAGCCTATGGGTTAGATATATAGGAGAGTCACGTGGTCTCCTCAACTTCTACTAGCAATGTGGGATTAAAAGTTTGCACCACATGGGCCTTAATGGGCCAAGCCCAAATTCCAACACTCTCCCATCAGAATTTGGATCACAATATAACAACACTGACAGCCAGTGGATATCAATTGTGATCTTAATTTGCAGAGGTTTTTTGTTCTGCTTACTGCAGGTTTCTTGATCCAATAGTCTACGGCGACTACCCGCCGGAGATGCGGCGGCTCCTGGGCTCCCGGCTGCCGACCTTCTCGCCGGAGGAGAGAAGGAAGCTGGGTTACAAGCTGGACTTCATCGGGATAAACCACTACACCACCCTGTACGCCATGGACTGCATGTTTTCGTCAGGCTGCCCACTGGGGCAGTGGACCCAGAATGCGCTAGCGGCCGGCACCGGAGAAAGGGACGGAGTCCCCATCGGACCACCAGTGAGTTGACATGGTGGACAAAGATTTGAAGCTGAAATGCTACCAAACTTGATTGATGCTCGATCTGATCGCCGCCTGCCCTTCTGTATATGCAGACAGGGAGGTCGATGTTCTACGTCGTGCCTGACGGCATAGAGAAGATGGTCACCTACATCATGAAGAGATACAACAATCTGCCAATGTTCATCACCGAAAATGGTAGGCAACATGTGACGTTCATGCTCTGTTTCCCTCACGTTCAGAGCTGTGACAGTTGCTCATCAAAAAAATCATACAGGCTACCCACAGGTTGAAGAAGGTCATACCAATGCCCAAGAATGGCTTCACGACCAGGCTAGGATACAGTACCTTGATGGCTACCTCACCAAAGTTGCCAAAGTTATAAGGTCGGTTAGATCGTCAAATCTTACTCCATGATGCTATGAATCCATTTCCCAACTTACATACATGGGCATTTTTTTAAAAAAAAAGAAAGAAAGAAATTGAACACATTTGAGTTTCTAACTTTCTAGGGACGGAGCTGATGTTCGTGGCTACTTCGTCTGGTCTCTCCTCGACAATTTTGAATGGCTATATGGATACACCCTCCGGTATGGGCTGTACTACGTTGACTACCAAACACTGGAAAGAAAGCCCAAGTCATCCGCGCTGTGGTACAAAAGGTTCCTCCAAAGTTTACATGAAGATCAATAGAGAGGGAGCCTTATTTAAATCTTGAGAAAAGTGTGTGACGGCTGAGCATGCTGGCTCTTCAATTTATGAAAATGAAGAGCATGGTTTTGTATAAATTGATTAATCCTGAATAAACGGCCACCAAGTCGCCAAATAATTAATATGACCTCCTGAGAACAAAGTATACTCCCTCTAATATTTAGGCTCGTTTGAATTCAAATGCTAATGGATGAAAGTGCTAAACTAATATATCCAAACAAGAGTGCTAATAGGGTGGGGCTAAAGTTTAGCCAAGATTCAAAAACTTTAGCCAAACAGTCCCTTAAATAGTCAACACTTGGACAACGACCGGTCACCGAGATGCTATTGTGATAATAAATTAATAGTATTAAACTTATTATTAAAAATATATATAGTAAAGGATATAACTGTTATACGACACAGTTTTTATTATACAAAATTAATTGTAGATCAAAGTTTTTAAAGTTTGAATCTTGAATTATGTGCGCGCCTTGTATCCTAGGACGGAGGAAGTATTAAAGACAAATCAAACCATACCGTTTTCCAAAAGTTATTGGAATCCAAATAGATACTAATTATTGTTGAAAGTAAAATGTACTATTAGCGAGACGCATCCCAAAATGATAGATATTTAGAGGATGGAGGTTACGTGTGCGTGGCTATGTCAAGCAGTACAATGAACGGTTGTTGTCAGTAATGCTGTTCCAATGGTGTATGGTAGTGATTGTAAATCGCATCTCGCGTAATATTGGACCGAAGCCGGCGACCAGAGGGGGTGAATAGGAGCCGATTAAAATTTCTTCGAAATTTGAATCGTCGGCCTATATCTCAAAATCACCGCAAACCCTCGAACCTAGGTCAGCGAGAATAGCTATAAACAAGCTATCTCGAAGATGAAGACCCGGGTCGCAAAGCGGAAGCAAAAGCGAGAGAAACTTCTCAAATCGTAGCACAGCCCACACAGACCGGTCTGACCGGTGCCCTGGACCGGTCTGACCGGTGCCCTGGACCGGTCTGACCGGTGCCCTGGACCGGTCTGACCGGTCGGGCAATTCAAATCCTGACTGACCGGCCAGACCGGTCTCGCCCACCGGTCTGACCGGTCTCGTCCAGAAAATCCGCAAACAAACCTTTAAACCGCGGATTTTGAGCAAACGAAGTCCAAATCCAACCAAACTTGGTGGAAAGCTCCGTACCTACCCCGTGAACATATCCCCATAAGATCTCCCTCAAAAGATTCACGGATCAAGAGAAATCGAGGAGAGATCAAAGAGAATTGGGGTTTTCTCAAGAACACAAAATCGCCAATTCGTGAGAACCCACGATTCCAGGGGGTTTAGCACTAGGCCATAAGCATAGGAATCATTCCAAAGAATTCATCAAACCACAAAATCAAGGGCTCGATTCCTCTAAACACGAATCATCCAAAAGAGAGGAAATCAAGACCAAAATGCAAAGGAGAAGGGAGGAGACGAGTACTCAGCACACAAAGGTGAATCTCAACAGGATTTCATTCATAAATTTCGGAGGAATTCACCTATACAAAGCTAGAGCCATCCGCTCATCATCCACCCTCTAGAATTGAGAGATTAGCTATACCTAATCCTCTTTTGCGTTGGAGTCCTTGGCCCTAACCTAGAGCAGGGGCTGGGAGAAGGAAAAACTCAGAGGAAACAAAAGACTCTAGGGACTCACCCACCCACGGGCTGATGGGGGGTATTTATACCCGGCTACTGCGGCCAGACCGGTCAGACCGGTCCAGGGGACCGGTCAGACCGGTCGGGCAGCAGCACCCCGTTGTACAGCCTCGAACGACGACGGAGCTTCTTTCTTCGACTCGAAGTCTTTGCTGCGATGCCGCCACGTCGACGAAGATCCGGTCCGCGGTTTCGGAGGGTCCGCGAAACCCGGATAGGTGGCCGGTTTTGAGAAAACCGCTAAAACCTCACGCGCGGGAAGATTCCCGCCTCCACGTCGTGGCCCTAGATGTCGTTCCCGCCTCAGCCTTCTGACGGCCCTAGACGCCGCCCGACGCCCGTCACCTCCTCGCCCGCAGCGAGGCCCTAGACGCCGTCGACGCCCGTCGCCTCCATCAGTCCCGAGACCGACGCCCGTCACCTCCACGACTTGGCGTCTTCAACCGCCTTCCGCCTCCTTGGTTTTGTGGCACAAACCAAGAAACCCGCCTTCCGTCGCCGCTTGCGCCCTCAATCCAGGAGTGGACGCCACAGCTGCCGCCCGGTCCGAGCTCCGGTCCCGGCTGCCCTTCACTGCCGTCCACCACACGGTCCATCGGCCACAGCACCTCGACGGCAGCTCCCCGTCGACACTCGATGCCCGTGTACCTGCAATCCAAAGACCAAGCGCACGATCACACCGCACGGTTGACAATTCACTAATCACAAGCAGGATAGAGTACTCTTGTTCCTCACATATCTAGCTAGCTGCCTCCACAAAGCTGCTTTCACCCTAACATGACAATTCGCTCGCGTGAGAAGCGTGAGGACACCAAGTCAGCGGAATCGGTAGCGGCGTTGCTTTCGCTGGTCAGCCTAACTACAAAGTCAGCCGGTGCCCAAACTAGTAGCCCACGGTTGCTTTCGCTGTGTCACCGGATCGGAACGCCGGCAACGCAAGCAAGCTGAGAGCCCTCGTTGAGGCGTCAAGCGGTGCGCCGTGTACAATAGATCGCCGTCGTCATGGTCGAGGGTAATCTAATTTCTTCACGCCATGGATGTGTACAACAAAGTGGACTCTCAGGTACGATGCTTCTCCCTGATGGCCTCACGTGGAAGTGAAACACATCCGACGATGGAACTCTCTGCTTCTCCACTCCATCCTACGATGAGTTAGGAACTGGGGAGAAGAAGGGAGCGGCCATGGCTGCTGTTGTTGGAGATTGATCATGGGATCAAGAAAGTGGAGGAGGGAAAGCACTGGAAACGGCGAGACATGAATCAGTTTGTGGACTCTGGATCTCTGGTGGATAGAATGTGTCTCTTGATATGATCGCGAAAATAAATCCTATCAAATAGTTGAACTTATTAGATCTTGCATCCAATTTGGACGAAGGACTAAACTTCCCAGCACGCATGCCACTGTGATGGCTCACGCCTCAAGCAAGAAGTTACTACCACCGTAGCCTCCGATTTTTATAAATTTCCTTCAAAATATAGTAATTTGGAAATAAAATAAAATAAAATATGAACTAACAATTTACCATATTAATTTTCTTATTGTTGGTTTGGCGTTAACTTATAATTGTGGTTATAACTATGGTGTAGTGAATGTACCAAATTCCGTTAAGCTAGCAACAATATGGTACCAGAACGCAATGCATTCTGGGGTATATCAATGAGTGGTTGGAGGAAAATGAAAAGAAACTCCAGTGGTATATATATTGAACCACTTAACTAAATCTTCTTCTTCAAATCTAAGGATAATTTATTTATCATGCACGATAACTAGAACACTCGATAAAAATTATACATCGCAAGTATTTTTAAAAAGTAATATGTATATCAAAATAAATATATACATTTAGTTACTTTCAGTAAATACCCAAAGATGTGTTTCCATAAAAAGCATCCATTTTTTCTTCTAAATTATTACCCAAAAATACACCATAAAATATAACAAAGAAAAATAAGGTTGCACCCTTGTCTGGACCATTTGGATGTAACACCCGTATTTTCAAATTAGGAACCTAAATAAATTTGATTAGGTTTATTGTAGGCTCGATAAGGTTTCATCTAATTTATCTTGAATTTAGAGCATATGTCGGGAATCAAATAAAATATTTAGCCATAAAATAAATATAAGGAAAATAGGTGTGTGCATTTCATGCTGGTTTTCATCTTTATTTGCTTGTTGTTCAATTTAAATTCAAATCCTTGGGTTTGAATTTAAATTGAAAGAGTTTGAACCGTTTCAGAAAATGAGAAGGCTTTTCTTTTCCCCATTCCCTTTTCCAGCCCAAACCGGCCCATCTTCCTTTTCTTTCCCGCGGCCCGTTTCCCTTGCACCGGCCCAGCTCGCGGCCCAGTCCGCTCCGGCCTTTCCCTCCCTTCTCTCTCTCTGACGCGGGGGACCCGCCCGTCATCCCCGAGCTCGGGACGGGTCGGGACTCCTTCCCGAGTCCGAGCGCCGCTGCGCGCGCCGCCCCGACTCGGCGTGGCCCGCACGCCAAGGCCAGCGCCCGCCCTATAAAAGGAACCCGAGACACCCTCCTAGCCCTCGCCAAACCCGCAGCCGCCGCCCAAGCCCTCGCTAACCCTAGCTCCCAAAACCGCCGCCATTGTTGGAGCTCGGGGTTCTTCGCGACGCCGCCGTTCCAACGCGTCCCCGTCAACTTCAAGCCCTCCAGGAGATTCGCACCGAGGTAGTGAGGCTCATCAGCCTGTTTTTCTTCTCCTTCTTGCTCCGTTTCGTTCGCTTTAGCTCGCCGGCGCCGCCGCTCCGCCATGCGCCGCCACACGGCCGCTCCACTCGCTTATGTCCCGCACAAACCCCCTAATCGAGTTCGCGTGCTCGCGCGCGTGCTCCCAGTCCAAGAACCGAGCCAATAGGAGCCCAGATGGCCGTTTTGGCCTACTCCGGCCGTCCCGCCGCCGCGCGCCGCCGCCTAGCTCACCGCCGGCCGCTCCCGCCGCCGCCAGCCCGCCCCAAAGAACTCTAACCGTCAGATCTAAAACGCACGGCTCAGATTAGATCGGATCGAAGTCAACCTAGCCGGAAAACGGTCAACCATGGTCTTTTTGCACTAAAGCCCCTCTGTTTTTCCAAAATTAACCCGCCGTCCTCTTCTGTTGAAAAATATTTACAAATCAGCCCCTGTTTTTATGAGTTAGCCCCTGAGTATAAGGTTTAATTACGATTTAGCCCTTAGATCTTGTTTTAGCCATAACTTTCTCGTTTTAGATCCGTTTTCGATGATCTTTGCGCTCACGCGATCGTTGCAACGAGTAGAATAGTTTAGTAACCTCTTTTTGTACTGTTTTTTATTGTCTGGTGTACTGTTTCTTATTGTTTGTACTTGTTTGCTTGCATGTGCGTGTTTGGTGCGATAGACGGTCCGCAGTTCGAAGAGCAGCAGCAAGATCAAGACTTCGGAGGACCGGACCAGCAGCAGTTTGAGGAAGGCAAGTGGACCCTTGATCATGTTTTGACCCATTAAATCACCAAATCTATCACATTTACTTTTATGTACGTGCATGTGTCTATAATATGATGGGAACCGAGTTAAGGACATACCTAGTATTGCTTACCATACTCCTTGATCAACTTGGGTTTAATTTCATGTTGGGTAGCTATTGCTAGTTGCTTTACCTTGGATATGGGTGGATAATAATACCAATGCTATACTTGTTACTTTACGTTCATGATGGTTTAATATTGTTAATCAAGATCATATGTGTTAATTGGAACATGGAGAACCACCCAAGAAAACAGTACAACCACAATTACTATATGGCTCTGGTCTTGGCTGATTAATTAGAAACTTTAGCTTGTGACAATCTTACCGAAAGGGCAAGAGGGGATGCATTGATGGGATATAGCTCAGTCCTCTTGGGGCAATTGGTATTGTTTTATGATCCTTTGGTAAGGTATCACCTCATTAGGACAGTGTTATGACCACTTTGGCTTGAAACCTTAGCGGGTTGTCATAGGTTAGGGAATCTTTGTAAAGGCCTCGTAGCGTCCCTATGCAGTCATACCTAAGGAAGTGTGATATGGTGCTTGGCCCGCACTTGCATGGTTGGGTTTAAAGTTCTTCGGAGCTTTTACGCGGATTGTGGTGAAAGTGTACAACCTCTGCAGAGTTAAAACTAACCGGTTAGCCGTGCTCACGGTCAAGAGCGGCTTGGACCCTCACATGATAATTGAACTTGAAGTTGATCTAAATCGATGCTTTACTTATGGTTATGTTGTATATCTTCGTATATACTTATCTTATGGGTTTAATGGTATATACTTATATCTAGTTAATGCTTGCTAATAAAATGTGATCAACTAAAATTGCTGAGTGCAGTTAAACCGTGTCAGCTATTCCTTGAATTAGCCTTGCATATATTATAGTTGTTTTCCTACCACTTGTTGAGTACCAACCATAAGTGTACTCACCCTTGCATACTTGCTGCTCAGACCGTAATAACAACTGCCCGGAGTTTCCAGAAGACTTCGAGGATTTCTAGGCGTATGTCTCCCAGTCATCTGCCTGTGCTGAAGAAGATTCTGCTGCTACTCTTTAGACGTTTATTTATTCGTTTTCGACATTCGGTTTTGTAATAAAATCTTTAATACTCTCTTTACGTTTGCACTAGTTGTGATATTCACTTTATGTTTAATCATATGTGTGTAAACTGATCCTGGCGCACATATGAGATGCATTCGGTTTGCCTTCCTAAACCGGGTGTGACATTGGACAAAATAATTATAAAGATACAACTAAACGAAACTATTTGCATTTATTTTCTCTAGAGTAAAAAATATCCAAATATTCGGAGGGTAACTAGGTATTTGCATTTATTTGCGCACGGCACCTAGCTAGTATAGTAGTATTTAAACCTTTTTCGGATAGACAGAAGGGTCAGAAAATATTCATCCTATTTTCACCACTACTTCTTTGCCGTTCACACTTATATGATCATTATTAATAAAACTTCGAAAAGAGCACAGAAATTTGGAGCCTTCATCCCCAGCTGGATGCCAGGCAAATGCCCAAGAAACTCACTCGGTTTCATCAGGTTGTCACTGTCGCTTCATTCATAAAATCTCTCGTTTAAAAAAATAAAAGAAAACCTTGACCGAGGAAACAGATCGAAGCTAGTGGCTAGATTCGTCTTTCAAAGTCAGAGATCCTGTAGGAAAGGGCGGCATGCATAATAGAGACAGAGAAGAATGAAGAATCAAAACCTTTAGTAGCGTTGTTATCCTGTAGACTAACATCTGAACATACAGCAGACAGAAGTCAAACGGAGCAACAAGTTCTCTAAAGTTATGACGCTTGACAGCAACTTAACATCCTGTAGACTAACCAGCTTAAGGGACGTTTACAGCTAACGAGAAACGACGATAGCAGGATGGGAGTATTGAGTATTAAGACAGTCTGCATCTTGAGCAAGTGAAAACAGAGTATCATTCACAACCTCATATCTTTCTTTGACTGGTGATCTGGCTCACTTATCCATCGCTGTAGTAGAACCAAAATTTGACACGAAGAAGTAACCCAACTGGTTGGATCATACTAGTCAAGACGCATTCTGTTTTTTGGAAGACCTGGGGTTGTCAGCCTACTGATCCTAGAGGATGGTCTATTGGGCAAATTGTATCAAGTTTTATTATCAGAATACGAAGCTTCGTTTGGATTGCCACACTTGAACAGCACTACCGAGGCGAACGAGTTTCACGTTGCTTGACCTAGCTAGATCCACTTGCTGCAACCTTCGCTACTCATTCTTGGGCACAATGCAATTAGTTTAGACGACTTGTTGAGATCTCACATCACCGCAGATGATTATTCATGCGCAAGTGTCAAAGCATGCAAAACTAACACTACCAACCACCCAGCCGTGTAATCTAATCTAATCTAATCAGCCAACGAGCCACCCATCCGTGCCAGCCTGCTAATGGTTTGGTGTGAACCTGATTTATATGATTTAGGTTAGTTGGTTTATGTTGGTTTGGTGGGTAATAGAGGTGGGATATATAATGGTTTGGTTTGGTTTGGTTTGGTTTGGTTTGGTTTGGATTTAAATTATAATGGTTTGGTATCGTTTGGATTGGTTGAGATTGGTTTGGCTAATTCAAAAGATTTAATAAAAAAATAATTTATGGCTATATGTGTGACTAAGTTAAAAGCCGGACCCTAAATTTAAAAACTCGTGTTCATACCTTAAAATTTAAACAGATTTTACCAAAATTTATGTTGATGTATCAAAATAACAGTCATCAACTTTGTGCAAATCGGTGCAACGAAATTAACATGTGGACCCCATGTCAAAAATCAGACCCTACAACTAAATGTTTGCGTTCACACTATAAAAATTTGGCGAATTTGACATAACTTTGTTGAAGATATCTCAAAATAACGATTAGCTTCTTTATGCAAATTGGTGTGGCGAGATCGATACGCGGCCCATGTCAAAAGTCGAACGCTAGAATTAACAGCTCGCGTTCACAACTTAAAATTTTAGCAAATCTGAGTGAAATTTGTTGGAGATGCCTCATAATGACTGTCGGTTACTCTGTGTAGACCAGTATGTTAATTTATGTATGGGGCCCCACATCGGAAGCAATATATTAAAACAAGAAAAATTTCGGTGCAAACCATCTTCTCCGTGGAAACATGAAAATCCCTTCAGAAATTATAGTTGCAAGAAACTAAAATTTTTAAAACGGTACACATCCATCGTGCATCATTACATGTAATTTGTTCCAAAAGTTGAGAAGCAAACTCAATCTAGACAAAATCCAAACAAAAATGACAAACTCAATCTTGTAGTGTACTTGCATATGGAATTTGTTATTTTCATATGAATTTTTACAAAATGATTTTGTAAAAACAGCAGCCGGATCAACCCCAGCCGTAACCGTAAGATCGAAGCATCTCCCCCATGAGAACCAACACGTGCTTGCCACGCGCCCGAGCGAGCCACGGACTCTAGACCGCGACGAGACCGTTCATCAGTGTCGTTGGTTGGTGCCGGCCGTCTGTTAATCAATATTCTAACAGCAATAGAATTTCAAGATTGAACCGAGGCCCGCCCGGGCACCGCCGGGGGGACAACCAGACCAACCAGTAGGCTTTCTTTCCGAAGTTTCCTCCCCGGGCTAATTAAATGGGGGAATGCAAATTTTTCCTTCTTTACAACATAGGCTATAAGTTATAGTTCCATGATTAGATTTAATTCTTTCATGCCAAAATATTGCTCCACAATATTGACATTCATGATTAGCTGCTCCATAATATGATCTTTCATGGTATGATTCTTTCAAGTGTTGTATATGTTCGGGAGAGAAATATATGTTATCAGTTGGGATTGATAAGTATGCTGTTTTTTTGTATGTTTAGACTACGTCTCTTCATTCGATTAATTCTACTTTCTTGTATTGTACAGTTTTAATCAACATCAACTATTTTACGCTTTTTAGTCCTTGCCATACTTTTCGCTAATAAGAGATGAATGTAAATGTTAGTATGCTTGAAATAACAGATAGGGGTATTAGCTAAAATGATAAAGAACACATATCTAAAAATGAATAGTTAGATAGGAAATACTCAAGCATTATGCATAGTCCAAAAATATATATTTCACATAGTTGATTGTACTGTTTCAAAACAGAAAGTAGGTCAATCATTTTTGCATTTACTTTACTCTGGAAGATTATTTTTTTGCTATAACTCTCTTGTATTGTTTACTGTTCAGATTAATGCATGGTTTACGTGGAAACTGGTATAAGAAGCAAGAACGCAGATTCATTTCACATAGTTGATTGTATTGTTTCAAAATAGAAGGTAGGCCAACTCCTTAATTATTTTGAGGTAGGATTCGTTGATCACTCCTCTGAAATGTAAGGAAACACAAGGTGTCTGACAATGTATAGGTCTGAACACAATATGCTTTCTAGTACCTTCATACTGAATCAGTTTTGCATTTACTTGATTCTGGAAGATATTTTTTTCCTATAACTCTTTTGTATTGTTTACTGTTCAGATTAATGCATGGTTTATGTGGAGACTGGTATAAGAAGCCAGAACTCACATATCAACAAGAAAGAAATAGATGCAGGAGGATTTAGATATTTAGGAGGACAATATAATGAAAACTTACCAATCAGATAAGCAGTTCACTTCCAATTGTTTTTGTGATTTTGTGAGGTGCTCAGGTTGCTTTGATAGATAGCTGGAACAGTTCACTTCCAAGTGTTTTTGTGATTTTGTGAGGTGCTCAAGTTGCTTTGATAGATAGCTGGAAGAAACAGTTCTTTGTATATTCGGTAGCAGTCTTTTATAGTATTGCATCACTGCAGTTGTTAACACTATTTTGTCTCTTTTTTGTATTTCTGGATTTCTCTGGTTTTAGTCCAGTGCCTATTCAAGTCTGCACCATCATGGTGTCTGGAGTTTTCTTGGCTGAGCAGACGCTAGGATAATTTTATATTATATAAGTCTGCACCACATGAATGTTTACGCTATCTTTTTTGATTGTTTGGAACAAAGTCTGGAGGTCGCATGATACATCTAGACAGATCAAAATAGGATTCGTGTAGACACACGGTTGCAAGCCATAAAACTTTGTGCGTTCAGCTCACACCTTACGATGAAAATCAAACGGACAAAATTTTTTTTGACGACGTGGCTTAACCAAACGAGCCGGAATGCACCGGCTCTAGAGTTAAAAGATAATAATGAAGGAGAAGAGGTAATATAATAATTCGGAACGAAAAATATGCCAGATGGCGCCTCGGCGACGGGGTCCGTGATGCATGATGACCACAAACAAGTCAGCCAGCGGGATCCCTGCTGAGTATCGCACACGTCGTCGCCGCTCGGCTAGCTGCCAATGGAGCGTCGCGTCGGTTTCGGCAGCTGCCTTCTCCGGCGCCAAGCCACAACCGAACCGGGGCGGGTCACCCACCACCATTCAGTGTGCCGGTGCCGTACGCGTGTTCCGCCTGCGAGCCCAGACGACTATGCACGTCAGGGTATTAGTATTTCGGCTTTACCATTATGGCATTATTGTCACATGTTGTTTATGCAAGAGAATATCTTTTTATGCAAGTGTACGTACAGAAAAATATTTCAAGCATCGCAGCAACCACTATTCTCATTTTGCACCATAGCTTTTCAAAAAAAATATATAAAACTTCGCACCATTCGGTGCATGCGGGTCCGAAGGGAACAAAGATTTGGTTCGCTGTCTCCGTCTGCATCGTCAACATCGAATCGTGACTGGACCCCGGCAGCAAATACAACACGCTCTGTCTCCTCTTTTTATCGGCGGAAAGTACACCGGTCATGTACAGAAATACTATTTTTAATTCAGCTGGGTATGGGTGGGCCGGTGGGAGCAAGGATGGATTCATATGTTTATTCGAATGCCAGATTTTTTGTCATTTTTCTTTGATTATGGACAAATAAGATATAAAATTTACTATATAAATTCATAGCCTTGTATTTAACATTGATCTTGTAAAGATTCATAAAAACTAAACCTCAAATTTATCATATATATTCTCAAATAATAGATATAAAAATTCGAATACGGATCGGATACAAATTCGAATCTTTTTTCACCTTTTTAATTGTAGGGAGCAAATAATACATAAAAAAATATATACAAAATTTTATTCTTATGTGTAATAATATGCTTGATAATATAAAAAAAGATTAGCATAAATTTTAAACATATCTATTTTAAAATATCAAATTTGTTCTAAAAATTCGGATGTCTAGATCCATCCTTAGGTGGGAGTAGTTTGCCGCATTTTTATTCCGACAGCAACATTTTGACTGCTATTTGACTGTTCCTCGTTTGGGGCAGGCCATTGTTCGCTTTCCAAGTACACAAAGCTGACCGAAGGACGACGCACGTGCTGAGCTTGGACTGGACAGCATGAGTAGGTTATTTGTTGAATTCGAGAATTCAAACACATTTTCACTCGGAAAACCTCTCTTTTTAAAAAGGAAAACCTTCACCAAGGAAACAGAAGCTAGTGGCTAGATTCGACCATGTATTCCTACCATCCAAATCATTTGCCAACCCAAAAATTATTTATAGGAAAGGGACGCTGCAGAATTATGTATTTTTTTAACGCTGGCAAATTTGGCAAATGCATTAGTTTTCTTTTACGGCTTACCTAATATAGACAGAGAAGCATGCATCAAGGCCTTAGCATGGTTATGCTTTAGAGCATCTCCAAGAGCTCTTTGTATCTTGAGTGAGTTTTCTAAAAAAAGATAAAAAAAATCATCATCCAACAGAGACTCTATCTACCTCGTCTTCTATCCTTATTTTCTATCTAGGGGGTACCGCTGGGCGTCTTTACCTAATGCTGAGTGCTAGCCATTCCTTTTTGGATTTTGAAGAAGCTGTTGGATTTCATCCTTTTTCGCTAGCTATTTCGTTTTACATAATAGCTATATCAAGATTTTAGCTATTCATAAATATAAAAGCTCTTGGAGATGTTCTAACGAATCTCTGAACACACATTTTATACGTTACAACTTTGCTGCAAGCTGATTACCAATAAAAAAAAGCTATCCTTTTTTATTAAAAGAATTATCCATTAGTAATCGGAGGTGTACTAGCAGATTATCAATTTCATCCCCAATACTAAAATATTTTCGGTGATTACCAAAACACACCTCCCTCTTACCCCAAATGTAGGGCAATTTTTTCTTTACTAGATCCTTTGAGTAATTTGCTGAACCACTAGCTAAAAAAATATAAAAAAAATTATTGGTGACGGAGAGACAAAATATATAGGGTATGAGGAGTAATCTGCTAGAGATGCTCTCCTTAATTTGGGACACAACAGAATTAACGTAACCTTGATTTTTTTTAGATTATCAACTTACTCTTGTTGATATCCCATATCATGGCCAGATAATGAATTATTTATTTGCAAGTGCCAAACCCTGCAGAACTCTACCCATGTGCAAAGCATGTGGTTTTCCTCGAGCATGATTAAAGTTTGGACCTGGCACGCGTATAATTAACAAACAAAAGGGCGACCTTGCCGCCGCCATTTCTTGCGAGCATGGACCAATTAACGAATCCATCAGCCGTGTAATCTAATGAGCGAACGACCCATCCACCGTCCATGTGCTCCAGCCCAGCTCCAGATTTATCCCCCCCAATCCCATCGGAGAGGGGGCACGGCCACTGGTCCGAAGCCGCAACGAAACTCCCACTCCAACTCTCCCCCACCCCTGAGCGGAGAACCGCCGCCGCGTCCTCCAAATAAACGGATCGCCGTGACCATCGCGGGGTTGGCCGCGCCCCCCATCTGAGACCGCGACGCCATTGCCATTCATTGGCGTGGTTGGGGTTGGTGGTGCCGGCCGCCGAGACGGGCGCCTCTCGGCTCGCACGTGCCGCCGGAGCCCCCCTGCACGCACGTCACGCACACGTCGCCGCTGATCAGCTGCCCGCGCGACTCGCCGCCGGCGGCCCGGACGTGGACCGAGCAAGCCGCCGGTTGATTTGGTTGGTGGCGCGCGACGGTGAAACCTCTGCCCAAAGTCACCCACCCAGCACCCACCAATGTTGCTGTCCACCATCCACGGTTGCTTGCGCCGACGGCGCGCGCTGCACGGAAGGCTACCGATTCTCCACGTGCGCGCCGGCCGCCCGCCCGCCGCTGCGCTTCCCCGGTCACGGCAGGTTACTTCGAGCCGGGATCATGTCGTTGTCACGTGCGCCTCGCGAGCGCCGGGGGCGGACGTCGACACGCGTGCCGGCCCGCCGGCCTCTGTCGGGTCGGGTGGATCATCGGGAGCCGGCCTGGCCCGGCCGGGGGACCCGCTCGCGCCTCTCGCACAACACACTTGGTCGTCGGCTCGTCGCCCTCACGCGCACAAATGGGTCGTCGCGCGCGCCTGCGCGCGAGAACGTGCCGGGGCCCCACGGCGCGGGGGTCTCGCCCGATCGGGAGCTTCTATATAAGCGGCGCGCGACGAGCATCTGAAGCCGAGGAAGCGAGCGAGGACGCGGCGGCGCGCGACGAGCATCTGAAGCCGAGGAAGCGAGGACGCGGCGGCGCGCGAGCATCTGAAGCCGAGGCGAGGACGCGGCGGCGCCGGGGAGGGGAGATAGCTGAGGAAGTTGCCGCTGCCGTGAGCGCGCGCGCGATATCGATATGGCCGTGGCGACGGCGCTGGCCGTGTTGGTGGTGGCGGCGGCGCTAGCGCTTGCGCTGCCGGCCGCGCGCGGGGTGGACCGGAGCGAGTTCCCTCCGGAGTTCCTCTTCGGCGCCGCGACGTCGGCGTACCAGGTGAGCCAGCGGCCGCTTGCCTCGGCAGCAGGCGTCTCTCTCTCTCTCTCTCTCTCTCTCTCTCTCTCGCCACGCGCCTCGCCTTGGCTGAAGGCGAGGGAAGCGGTGGCGTCTGGTCCTGCTTGCCTGACAAGTGTTGGCCTTCTTCCGCCGCTGCTGCCAGATCGAGGGCGCGTACCTGGAGGACGGCAAGGGCCTCAACAACTGGGACGTCTTCACCCACACGCACTGTGAGTCGTCTTAACCATTCCTCCACCCAAACCTACTCGTTTTGCTTCTCTTTCTCGTCCAGAATGACATGAGCATGGCCATTACAACTTTCAAGAGAACTGAAAACCAGAGCTTCCGTCCCTGCTCGTGCTCGGTGACTGGCAAATGCCCATAACACCACCCAGTTTCATCAGAGCTGTACCAACAACCTTCATTCAGATATTATCTCCCCCTTTTTTTAAAAAAAAGGAAAAAAAACATTCACCCACCCATTTCTGAAGCAGAAGCTACTGGCCAGATTCGTCCTTGTGCTCCAATCATGTCAATGATTTACCTACCCTTACTTGCTGAATGTAGGATTCTTCGCATGACAGGGACACGTGCACAATATTATTTTTAGATGCCGCTGACATTTTCCGAGGCCGGCAAACGCATTAGTTTGCTTGCGCCTTCGCCTACAAAATATCAAGCCCCTTTTCAGCAGTTTAGAAATTTATACCTACTCTCTCTCTCTCTCTATATATATATATATATATATATGAATCACTGTACGGATAGGATCTCTATCTACTCACTGCTGATGTGGCCAGCGCCACGCTTACGGCGCACTGGGCCTTATCTTTATTTCTTTTTGAGGAAAGCCTTAACATCAGTTATGTACATGTCTCCTTAGTTATTTGTATACCCACACAATGGTATGGTCTACGTAGCCTTCATAAGTGGGCTAACTTTTAAATAAAAAAAACAATTAAAGCTCAGGCATCTTCCTGCCCGTGTGGGAGCTCAGAACCTTGGTAGAATCTGAAATGAGATCCTCGGTAGTAGCTACAGAGGTGATCTCAGTCACTGACGTGTAGATCCGACCCCACGTATTAGTGACCGAGTCCCTCTGCAGTAATCCCGCAAAGAGCGGGAGCTCTTTGCACTAGGTACGTCCATCTTCCTGCCCCGTGTGGACTCTTCTATCCTCCCGTTTGTATAGTGAAGTGGAAGAAGACAGAGAAAATATTTGTTTGTTGCTTACTTTAAGAATCTTTCTGTATGAACTGGTTAGAGAAAATTACATGTAGCAGTGCCACATAGTCTATAAAGATTGGTTTTTTGCACATTGCTGGTGTCCTTATCTTTATTTCATTTATTTGTTCGCGCCCTGATCATCTCAATCTGTCTTGGGCAAACCTATCTTGCTCATCTCATCCGTGCAACTGTATCGGTCAGATTGGCACTGCCTACCTAAAGTTTTTGGAGCTGCTCGCAGGGATGGGTGGCGATAATTCATTCATCCCTTGCGAAAGAAAATAGTGACAATTTGTTCGGTATTGCCCCCCTGCTTTTCTCTCATAAGATTCTCTTACCCTTCCGCAGCTGGAGTGATCATGGACGGACGGAACGGGGACGCGGCTGACGACCACTACCATCGCTACATGGTACGGAGAGCCTCCAGATGACACAGAATCACCAAAGCAAATAAACTGACCACCGACGATGGCCGATTGGCCATTTTCAATGTGATGCGTTCTGATTCTGAACTTGTGAGCAGGGAGACGTGGAGATCATGCAGTCGCTGGGCGTCAACGCGTACAGGTTCTCCATCTCATGGGCAAGGATTCTACCAAGTACGCCAGGGTTAAAACTGTACATAAAATGCGTTCGATCGTACAGCTCCTGATTTTGGTGTGGCCAATGCGTTCTCGCAGGAGGCAGGCTTGGCGGCGTCAATCCAGATGGGATAGCGTTCTACAACCGCCTGATCGATGCCCTCCTGCAGAAAGGTAGCCAGTCCCCATCCTCCCACTGCTCGCATTCCACTTGAACACTCCTGTGCTCTGATTCTCCAACGAAGAGCAAGCTCAACGGTTTCAATTTTTTTTCCTGTAACGATCAGGGATACAGCCGTTCGTCACACTGCACCATTTCGACATGCCGCACGAACTGGAGGTCCGATACGTTGGCTGGCTGGGCGCCGGAATCCGGTACGGTTCAGCTCTGACCTCTGCTGCCTCGAATCGATCCAGTTCTTGCGATAGTTTCAGCAGAGAACCGGCAGTTTCAGTCGTCAGAACTAACGGCCTTGGTGACAACTGAAATTCAGGGAGGAGTTCGAGCACTACGCGGACGTGTGCTTCAGGGCGTTCGGCGACCGGGTGAGGTTCTGGACGACGTTCAACGAGCCCAACCTGTTCACCAAGTTCATGTACATGCTGGGGATGTACCCGCCCAACCACTGCTCCCCGCCGTTCGGCAGCTGCAACAGCGGCAATTCGAACCGGGAGCCCTACGCCGCGGCGCACAACATCATAATGTCCCACGCCGCCGCCGTCCGCACCTACAAGGAGAAATACCAGGTGAGTGTGCGACCCGGCAACCTAGTACTCTGTCAGTCGCTGTTCATCAGCAGGAGCTTTGCTAGTTGCTACTGCTTCTGTGTCTGTGACCTGCTGTTTCAGACGACTTTCAGTGGCTGGGGGGGAAATGCTGATACATTTGCCTTAAAACATTTTTTGATGCATGTGTGTGTTATGAAGGCAAAGCAAGGTGGCTCGATCGGAATTGTGATCGCGATGAAGTGGTATGAGCCGCTGACGAACACCACGGAGGACATTCTGGCGGCGCGACGAGCACAGTCTTTTGAGCTAGAGTGGTATGTCTTTTTTTTTTGGGTATCATGTATCATGTAGTACCTACTATTATCATTTGCTAAATCGGCAGAATCTTTCCTTCTCGTCACATTATCTCACATCCTTGTACATATATATGACCTTAATTAATTGCTAAAAAAAAAGAGGGAAAGCACATACCATAGCAATGAGGATTAACAATATCTGTTTGTTCTAGGGCTACATCCAAAGCTACAAAAGTTTCACCAATCACCACTAATAATATTTGTACGAATTATTTTCAGGTTTTTGGACCCGATATTCTTTGGTGATTATCCTACACAGATGCGAGAGATCCTAAAATCGAACCTACCAACATTCACCTCGGAAGAGAAGAAGTTACTCCAATACAAGTCTGATTTCATCGGGCTAAATCATTATACAGCGATTTACACCAAGGACTGCATCCATTCCCCGTGCGATCTTCGTACCTACGAAGGGAATGCACTTGTCTCTGCTACCGGCGAAAGGGATGGGGTGAAGATCGGGGGAGATGTAAGAACTACTTACCATTAGGCATTAACCTTCTCATACACATTTACCTGGTTGTGTTCATATGAAAGAAAAAAGCTCACGAAAATTTCTGATTTTTGAACGTTAAAGACTGCGCTCGCCGGTTACTATGTCGTCCCGGAAGCCGTGGAGCCAGCCATCATGTATGTCAACCAGAGATACAAGGACACGCCTGTTTACATCACTGAGAACGGTGAGTTGCCTGAGGAGGATATCTTGGTCCAGACCTACTCCAGGCTCCCTGAAGACTGAGTGCCTCTCTGCATTTGTTTCCATGCTGAATGGTCCTGTGTTCTCAGGTTACTCGCAGTGGAGTGATATCAGCAGGGAGGAGCTGATCAATGACGTCGAGAGGTTGAACTACCTGCGGGGCTACGTCACACATCTATCAAAAGCCATCAGGTGACCCTGACTGATCTACATCTATGATGCTGTTCAGTAGTAGCATTTACCACGGATGCTCTGGAAATCCACAAGCTATGATGAATCGGCCGGATTCCCTCTTGCTAACAAGAGAAAGTTTCCAATTCTCTCTGGTTGTCCTGGGCGCAGGAACGGGGCGAACGTGCGGGGCTACTTCGTGTGGACGCTCCTGGACAACTTCGAGTGGACGTTCGGGTACAGGGTCAGGTTCGGGCTGTACCACGTGGATTTCGACACGCAGGAGAGGACGCCTCGGATGTCCGCGAGGTGGTACAGGAGCTTCCTCACGGGATCCGCTTCCGCCGCCCTGACGGCGGACGAAGCAGCGGCAGCGCAGCAGGAACGGAGAGCAGATTCATGACGTGTCCAGCCATCGGAGCTTGCAGGATGCTTTTGACAGATCGCAGTTCAGATTGCTTTTGGTAGAGTCTGAACTCGATTGCTTGCTCCTCGTCAGAATGCCTGTGGCGGCCGTGGAGTACGTACTGGTGTCTGTAGACTGTAGTGTAGTGTAGGTGGAAATATTGCCTACTGGTATTAGTAGCTAGGAATTGTTTTTTTTTATGAAACTAGTAGCTAGGAATTGTACACGGATCGTGCTGTGCTGCGCCTGAATGATGAAAGAAAGGCTTTCGAATTACTTGTGATGGGTCATGTTCAGACGATCATAGCTATTTCAGGCGCGAGGGGGACACGCGTGTTCAGTTCATCAGTCTCTGCCCCACTGTCGTCGTGACGACCCAACCCGCGCGTTGGGCGTTGGCGTTGAGCACACTCTCCATGCCGTGACACCAAGCACGGGGAGAGATTGGCCATCGGGAGCGAGGGGGACAGGTCCCAGGTCCGCGACTGGTGAGAGGTCCCTGGCAAACGCAGTTGCATCGTCGCTTGTCAGGGCGGGGCCGTCACGTGGCACCACCACATCCACACGATGAGCCATCTGATCCGCGGGTCGGCCAGTTGCTCGTATGAGAAAAGGGGAGCTGGGAGAGAGCCGGGGAGGGAGAAGCTCGCTCGAGAGAGGGCATGGCGGGCGAGCTGGTCGTCTGGGTCGCGCTCCTGCTCGCCCACGAGCTCCTGCCGTGCCCTGGCGCGGCGGCGGCCGTCGGCCGCGGCCAGTTCCCTGACGACTTCCTGTTCGGGACCTCCACCTCCGCGTACCAGGTACGGGCGCGTACGGCGTGCTGCCGAGCAGTTTTAATTTCTTCTCGACCTGTGTGCTTGCGGTCCTGCACATGCATGGAGCTTTCTCGCTGAGCAGAAACATGGCAACAAATCGGTAGGAGCACTGGCGGGCCGCGGAGCTGGCAGTTTTTCACACCTAGAGCAGCCACTTGTTTTAAAGTATTCAAACTAATCCACATACTAATAGTTACAATACCAATGGCCGAAAAGTTTTTAAAGTTGCATGATTTAGATTATATCTCTAACAGTTAAGTCTAATTGTACGACAAACTTAATAAGAAATTGAAGGACCGTAAAGAAATACCTAATACATGCTAGTACCTTCTGTTTCTAAATTACCAGCATCCACATTGCTAGCTCTCGATGCTATCATTTTAGACCGTATTATATGCTCTCTGGCTCTGCTTGTTGCTCAACTTCATCAAGAGGTTGGCTTAGTGGCTTAACAAAAAGGTTGTTCAGGTGCAGTTAGGCCATGTTTAGTTCTCAAAAAAATTTCTACAATATCCATCACATCGAATTTTTGAACATATGCATGAAGTATTAAAAGTAATTAAAAAATAACTCATTAAACAGTTTAACTGTAAATAACGAAACAAATCTTTTAAGTCTAGTTAATCTATAATTAGACATTAATTGTCAAATAACAACAAAAGTGCTACGGTACCAAAATCCAAAAAAATTCACGAACTAAACAAGCCCTTACTGAGGTAGGAGCATCCGAGCATGAGGGGAAAAAAGATCTTATTGTCCTGATCTCTTCATTTAGTAATCTATTATATTATTAAAGGAGTGTTAAAAAAAGTCACCACGTTCGCCGAAAGGGTCTAGAAATTCCCACATTAATTTAAAAAGGAGAAGGATTTACACCGTTAGATTTTATGAAAATCTAACGGTTCAATATAACTCAAGAGTCCATATTAAATACGATTAATAAATAGCTAATTTCGGATTTAAAATATTAAGGAAAATTAGGACACGACAAAGAGTCCTTGCTGAATTTGATTAGTAAATAGCTTAATTCGGAATTTAAAAATAAGGAAATTAGGACTTAACCAAAGATACTAAATATACAAAATTGAAATTATAAAATTATAAAAATTAGCATTAGCACTCGATAAAAAATGATATTAGCCGAATAGCTAAATTAAATATTTAAAATATAAAAAATTGGCATCGAGTATGACTAATAAATAGACAAATGCAAGAACTAGAATAAAAAAATTATTGTTGATGTGTATAGTTATTAAGAAGCATATTAAGAAGGAAAATAGCTAAATAAATAGTATAGGTGAAATGCAATAATAAATACCCAAATTTGAGTTTCATGCCAAATAAAGTTAACAAATACTCCAATTTAATGAAGATCTACATAGTATTTGTTTATAGAATTTACACCATTCGATTTAATGAAGATCTAGCCGTCTAAATTGGCAGAGTCCATGTCTAATTTAGTGAAGATGCAATATTCTAAACTATTCAAAAATGTTTGTATCCAACTAAAGTTAAATATAGAGGTCGCATGACATAAAAACTCATGTTACCATCTATGTCTCGCATTAACCCTCTTTAAAGATGCAAAAAAAAAATGACAGCAGCATAAGCGTGACAGCGCGACCATAGTTGTATTGTGTCTGTACTATAGAAAGAGATAATTGCTTTCAAAAATCTTCGGAACGCCCTGCACTACGGCGCCACCATAGTCTGAGCCCTAGATTCCAAATCACAACTTTTCGAGTCTCAAGAACGTCCTGCAGTACATACAGATGCATGAAGCACATTGGATTCTACTCAAAATCATTGTCGAACTCAATCAATCCAATAATGACAATGCACAGAGTTTCAGATATTGCAATCTATTGCAAGACCATCGGCACCTTTATGATTGTCAGTGTGGGCCAATGAATACGCATGCTAATCAATGTGAGAGAAATATCCACCGAAGAATCAATGCTTTCTCCAAACAAGGATTATCATCATAAATGTTGCATATTCCTGAAGAAGTTTAGTTATACAAACTAATCTGATGGTGGTCAACAAAGATTCATGATTCTGTGGGCATACAAATAGTTCCATACAAGTAATAATCGCTGGGATAAAGAGTAAAACATTGGGAAAAATTAGGGACTTAGTCGTGTGAGGAATCAAATAGCATAAATAATTCTTAACTTTATTATCCCCGTCTAATCCTCTATAAGTACATGAAAAAATACTAGGCACAGAACACAAATGTGATTTATACCTCTAAAAAAGTATAGAGAAAGAGAATAGAAAAAGATAAAGAAGCAGCAAGGTTGAATGGGTAAGAAAACTAGAAAAAAGGAGAATAGAAAAGGCAGGCAGGCATAAATGTTGCATATTGCCGAACACCTTCAGTTATACAAACTTAATCTGATGGTGATCAACAAAGATTCACGATTATGTGGGCGTATAAATACAGATATGTATAGTATGCATCCGTATTCAAGGTGACCCAAAATTAAATTCAGTCCTCAAATTAAGATTTTACAGGTTAAAATACTAAAATATGCAACTATAATATATAACAAAGCAACTTAAAAATAGAATCTGTTCCACTAAAAGATCCCAAAATTAGATATATACCATCGTGACCCACATGTCTTTGACTCATGTGAGCTCCACATGTCAGTGAGATAAAATTTGATGATTGATATGAATTCCTATGCATAGAAAGTTGCGGGTAGTATTCAACAAGACCAAACGAGAGGTAAATAAATTACCAAATACATCTCTTCTATCAATGTAAATTTTTTTAAAAGAATTAAATAAAAAACTAACTACCCGCGCTATTAGCGCGGGCCACCTTCTAGTTTAGTCTATGTAAATGTAATGGGGCATAAATAATCTCCTAAGTCAATGTGTTCAATTTGGATCAGGGAAGTTAGAATCAAATTGAGTCATTAACCTGGCTTGCTGTTGCTGGCTCGCTGCTTTTGCGGCCGACCGTCCGGCCGTCAGCTGCCGTGCTGGTGGCCCTGGCGCCTGCCGCTGGCCGCCTGGACGCCGAGCGGTCGGCCGCCTCGCCCCTGGCGCGGTCGCGCCCCTCGCTCGTAGCGGCCTCGCTTGTCGGACGCCCGCCGCCGCCGTCGCTCGCTTAGGTTTGGGAGCTGTCGGGCAAGTTGAGCGAACCGGCAAGCGGCGCTGCCGCTAGGGCTCCTAGCTGTTGGTGTGGCTGCAGTGCAGATCAGTGGAAGCAACTGCTGGAATTAGTGCCGTTGGCGTTTACTCTAGCTAGCTCTCATTGTCTTGCTGTTCTGTAACAGTGTAATTAGTGTTGATACTTTTTTTTCTTGTAATTCTTCAGATTGAAGGCGCATATTTGGAGGATAACAGAGGCTCATAAGCCAGGTGAAGCATCATAATTATAAACTTTCAATCCCGGATCGGGATGTATCCTTTCTTGTCAAGTTGGTTGTGTTAACATTTTTGTTTCCTCAAATCCTTATAATGGTTTCAGGCACAATTGAGGATGGAAGTAATGGTGATACCGCTGATGATCACTATCATCATTACATGGTAATAAGCTTCTGCTTCTTTTTCAAAATGCATATAGTATCAGATAAAGGAGAATCTATTGGATGATTGATGTTAAGACTGAAAATATATACCAATTACATTATTCAGATGGAGCTTCCTATCTATTCAACTACTTTGACATTTTTAAGTGTGTTTCTACTTTTTATGCTCCAGGAAGACATTGAATTGATGCATTCCTTGGGTGTCAACTCATACCGATTCTCCATTGCGTGGACAAGAATTCTACCAAGTGAGTTTAAAATACATGACTTGCTTTTGTAAGGAATTTACTATTACCTTGGAAAGTTGGTTATTAAACAAATGCTACCTTCGTAATTAACTTCTTCCTGCAGGAGGTCGATTTGGACATCTTAATCCAGATGGTGTAGCATTCTATAATCAACTTATTGATGCACTACTGCAGAAAGGTAGGGTTAAAAAAATTTGGGCATTGGGGACACAATTTTGAAGTTACAGAGTTACTAACGACATCCATTAATAGGCATACAACCATTTGTAACAATATCTCATTACGACATCCCACAAGAACTAGAAGCACGATATGGTGGATGGTTGAGCCCAGAAATTCGGTATGTCTATTGATGTGGCATAAAGGTGCCTTATATTCCTTCATTAGTTTATATTTGACTTCTAAGTACCTTACAGGAAGGACTTTGGCTACTTTGCAGAAGCATTGTCATTCAGACTTCGAGCATTGTCAGAGGCACAGAACGCACAGGCTTGAACAACTTTTTTTTCCGAAAGGACGGCAAAGCTCTTGCCGAATTTTTATTAGAAGAAAAAAGAGTTTAAAATACAACTGCACCCAAACCGACTACGCGCACCACGACCACATGCTTGAACAACTTCACCCGTCGATTTCGTCAGTTGCGCATGTTTGCGCGTAGTGATCATTGTCTCATTGGCCAACGTCTTGCCTCACAAGACCACGACTAGATGGCAGCATCCGATCCATGTGCAGGTTGGTTCTTTGACGAACATCGACTGGGAGTTAGTTGCGGCCAAATTAATTGAAGTTGGCATTGCTTACAGAGACGCAATATCTGCAGCCTGTCCATGATCCCAGCACGATTTAGACGATCGGTTAGATGAGATTATTGGTGAAAATAAAGTCTCCTGATGTAGCGTCGCATTGAAAGTTCCTGTACAAGCTGCAGATATTTAGGTGTTGTGTCATTGCCAGACATGTCCGACTGGAATCTACAAGTGTCCATCAGCAATGCTATAGCACAACCACAAGCTGTACACACATCAACACATGGTCGATCGATCCCTAGGTCGTGGTCGTGTCACACGCACGTCGTTCTTTCGGCGTGCCTCGCGTCCAATGAAGTCCCGCTCCAAAGGACGGCAGATGGTTGAATATTGGAGGGGAGATGTTATGATCAGAAGAGGACAGAATTCAAACAAACAAAAAGAAAAGGACATAAAAACGAGAAAAGCGAAATCCCACATATGCTTTAGTCTTTTAGATGGCTTTAGACTCAATTTTCATGTCTTACATTGTGCCAAGATTTATGATTTAGGATGGTACTATATTATTAGGCAAGGAAAAGTCAAGCGTATTTTATAGCCTACCGCATCTCCAAGAGTTTTTCTAAAATCTACTTTAAATCATAATTTAAAGAGTCATTTAAAAAAATGTTTTCTATATCTTTGTACTTTCCAACAATTTTTCTATATCTAGTACGCAGTGTAGAGAGTCATTCTTCCTCTCCATCTTTGGCTAGCGAGAAATCCAGAATGGATGATATCTATATTCAGATATCCAATTGAAGGACAGGGGCGGATCTACAATGGGTGCATGGGGTTAAAGTTGTACCCCCCCCCCCCCAAATTCTTTTTGCAAAAACACTTAACATATATACCTCTCTGTATATTGTACATACACAAATCCTTGTAAATATAAAGTCTAAGTGCTAAACGAGAGCATAACAGTCATAAGCATCCCACTGTGCTATCCTCTAGGGCGAACACAATGTTCATATAATATTGAGTATTGATTTTGTTATGCGAATGCGACCATCTTGACAAAGGTAATTTAAATCTTAGTTGTTTTCAATCTATTCATTCAGGTCCCATTCTATTAAGAAGGAGAAAGCTATGTAGCTACTTCCAAACTTAATTAGACCAACATGCACAATCATTTTGGCTTTTTTATTTAATTTGTTGCTAAAACCACTATATATCCTTCTTGTTGCTACTAGCTGGTAGCTGCGTCAAGGGGCAGGGGTATTTTTTTTTACAATCAATCATGCAAAGATTGATCACTAAAGCTACTTTATCGATGTGTTATCAACGAAGATGTTATATCATATACTACAGTATCAAGAAAAAAATATATTTTTACAATATACAATTTGATATCGATTCACTCGCACAATCAGTATTCTTTAAATTTTAGCAGACTGTTGTACCCCATAGTTGAAATCCTGGATCCGACACTGATTGAAGAGATTGTTGGAGGGTATTTTTTTATCAAAAACTCTATTTTTGTAAACTATGGAAATATATAAAGATTATCTTGGAGATGCTCTAACACTTGTTTTTTTTACCTTGCACAACATGGTACGGACGAACATCCTCACGTATCCACATATGCGTAGCCACATCTACCTCTGTTGATATACGCACGCAACCCTACTATTATGAGTTTTTTTAGATTAAAAACTATTACGAGCATATTTGAAAGATTGACGAAGTTACAACGCGTGCATTGTTGTTTACAAATATTCGTATAATCGTGACACGACAAGTGTGACTTGTGTGCAGATTTTCTTTTTGTCGCTGAACCTTTAAGCGTGACGCGGATCCCTCTCCTACATTTGTTTGCTTGTGCAACGTGCTGTCTGCTAGCTGTGCATCCCTTTCGGCCTTCTGTCGTACGGAATCGCAGTCGCAGTTGCAGCCCCAGCGCAGTACACACCTAGCCTTAAATCGTCGCATCGTTCTCACACTCCATATCTCTATAGGGCTATAGGCTGAGTGAGTGGCTCATTATCGGCTAAGGGTCTGTTTATTTCATTTTGCAAAAAAAATTTGTAAAGGAATCTTGGTCATTTGAAGTACTAAATGAAGTCTATTTGTAAATCTTTTTGCATAGATGAGTTGTAAATCGCGAGACGAATCTAATGATGCTAATTAATCCATGTTTAATCAATAATTAACGGATGGTACTGTAGCATCACTGTTGCAAATCATGGATTAAGTAGACTCATTAGATTCGTCTCGAGATTTTACAACCCATTCATGCAAAAAATTTTGTAAATAGACTTCATTTAGTACTTCAAATTAGTAAGATTCCGTTGTAAAATAATGCGTTTACAGTGTTTTTTGTGTTTACCTGTAAAGAACTAAACAGGGCCTAAATATCTTATTTCTTTACCAAAAGTTCCAAGAAACTGTACGTACGCTTTTCTGCTGGCTGGTGACGATGATGCTATATATTCATCACTTTCTGAGACAACGGAAGACGGCCCGGCCGCACGGGAGTGACCGCGGGTGCGAGAGCTAGGCTTTTGGCTGCCCGCAGCCATGGCGCGTCTCAGCTGCTTCCTCCTCCTCCTCCTCCTCGCTCTCTTCGTCTCCTCCGTCGCCGGGCTCAGGCGGAGCGAGTTCCCGCCGTCCTTCCTCTTCGGCGCCAGCACCTCGTCTTACCAGGTACGGCGCTGGCTCCGGCGAGCTCATCATCAGCTGGATACGCGCGCGTATGCATGTCGTCGTCAGAGTTTATTGCATCGATTGCCTGACCGGCGATGGCCAATTGTTTAGCCTTTCCCCTTCTGCTAAATGGAATTGTAGCTGTAGCTCTTCAGTTGACCTTGAAAAAAAAAGATTCGATTTTGCTGATTTGGCCATGCACTGCCTGCTGACCTTTGGATATGTGTACTTTCTCCTCTACTTTAGTTCATTTTATTTCTCTATTGCGAAGACTTATGTATATCCTTATTTCAGATCGAAGGCGCCTATCTAGAAGACAAGAAGGGCCTGAGCAACTGGGATGTCTTCACTCATATTCAAGGTGTACCACCCAAAACACCTCAAAGTTCAGTAGAACCAAGCGATGACCTTGAATAGTAGCAGCTGATGCTTCGGTTCAAAAAAAAGTAGCTGATGCTTAGTTAAGTGTCATTTAGAACAAGTGATTCTTGGAGAAAAGTAGGTAGTCTTCGTTGAACACATGATTCTAAGCACCTTAGTTGCGATTTCTTTGAGAAGCGCTGATTGCCTATTGCTCATATACTTTCCTCTGAACCATGTCTTCAGCTCATATGAAAACTGCACTGGGCATAGCCTCCAATTCTTTTCGTGTCTCATGTCTCGTTCCATTAGAATAGAATAGTAGTGCCACTATACCAGGCCACTCGCTCATAGAGGATCTGTGGTAATAATGACTTCAAGCCAACACTGGAGCTCACACGGCACGTACCTAAGAAAATTCTTTATTTGCCATCAAAATTTAGAGTGCTTCGCTATTTGCCATCGTGGAAGTTTTCTTTGCTAATTTGTTATAGAGCTAAACTTTGTTTCCCTTCTTGCCATCGCCATTCATTCCGTCATGGTTTGTTAACTTGATTTTTTTTCATATTGCCTAAACTGCCCTTATCCTATCTTCTCCTCCCCATATTCTCGCCGTCACCGTTCATTCCGTCATGGTTTGTTAACCTGATTTTTTCATATTGCCTAAACTGTCTTTATCCTATCTTCTCCTCCCCTAATTCTCTCGTGGATGAGTCTCCTCTACAGAACTATAGGGAGACTCTCCCACTGATCTATGGCCCCTGCATCATGGGCCCGCGGGTCTCTCTCCAAATCGCTCTTTATCTCGCAGCTCTCTCTCTCTCCTCCCCACCTTCTCCAATCACAAAACTCTAGATTGAGGGAGAGATGTCGCGCCTCCGCGGGAGCAGGCCCAGGCGCCGTCTCAGGTGCCGGGCCAGTGGCGCCATGCGCTCGTCCCTGCAGGAGGAGGGGCGGGCGTCCGCCATCAGCAGAGAGGCGGGCACATGGCCTAGCCCATCTGTGAGATGCGACAGCTGCCCCCCCCCCCCCCACACCCACCCACCCAACACCATGCGCTCAGGAGCAGGGAGCCCCAACAAGCAGAGCGGTGGGCGACAGGTGTATCCCATCTGCGAGCGACTACGAGGATGCGGCCGAGCTCCCAGCGGAGTACCGGAGTCTAGCCCAAATTTTACAACAGAGTTTCCACTGAGGGTACAATGGTCCTTCCATGTGGTCTTTAACACCATTACCATAACAGATGGACTGGAATGGCAAGAAGAGAAATAAAGTTTGGCTCAATGGCAAATAAGGAAAGAAAACTTTCATGATGGCAAATAGGGAAGTACTCTAAATTTTGATGGCAAATAAGGAATTTTCTCCTAGTACCTAGCTAGGACAATTCTGTATTGAAAACAATGGATCGTATCATTGTTGGTAGACTCAATTCAGGAGGTAGCTAGCTGTTTTAATACTTGTAGATGACTGATGGCAGCAAGTGTAGCTACAGACGTGCGCTGTGACGATCACAGACCCACTTGATTTTGTTGGCTATCTTATCTTGCTGCTGCTGCTCCAAAACCAGGAAAGATTGTCGATGGAAGCAATGGCGATGTGGCTGTTGACCATTACCATCGCTACCTGGTAAGCATCAGAAAGATCAAAGATCTTCATCAGTAGTAATGTATTTTGCAGCCATGCATAAATAAGCATGAGGTGCAGGTGTCAGCAGTTCTCTCTAAGAATTAAGAAAAACAAAATCTCACTAAGTCGGCATTGACAGGAGGACACAGAGATGATGCATTCACTGGGCCTCGACTCCTATAGATTCTCATTGTCCTGGTCGAGAATACTTCCAAGTAAGCTTTGCTTCCAGAACCTCATGAGTTATACTGACCAACTGTCAACGCCTTTGGACCGACCTCCCAGGTCAAGAACACAAGGGTGATCTTGCACAGAACTATTCTTTGTACTACCATTTTAACTTGTGTTTACCTTTGAATGGCCCTGAACAGAGGGTCGCTTTGGAGGTGTTAATCTGGCAGGCATCAAGTTCTACAATAACCTGATCAACAGTCTGCTACAAAAAGGTGGGGCCTTCTTTTGATGTAATGTGATCAGCTGCCACCACAAATATGCCACCCTGCAAAACAAGCAAACCTTCAGTTCAGTCTCACTAATCTGGAGCCTGGTATTACACTTAGAGCAGGAATACTGCCATTTGTGACCATCAACCATTTCGACGTACCCAGGGAACTCGAAGAAAGATATGGCTCCTGGCTGAGCCCTGAAATGCAGTAAGCACATATAGCTTCTCCTTTGAAGTTTCCACAAGAATTTTGTATAGATCTGTCGCTGCCCGGAGATGCAGTAAGCATATATATGGCTGTTTCTGCATTTCTCTTCAGGGAGGACTTCACCTACTTCGCCGACCTTTGCTTCAAGATGTTTGGTGACCGAGTAAAGCACTGGACTACGTTCAATGAGCCAAATCTTATGGTGAAGCTCGGATACTTCAGTGGCAAATACCCACCCAATCACTGTTCCAAGCCGTTTGGGAAATGCGCTTCTGGGAATTCATCAACTGAGCCCTACATTGCAGCACATAACATCATATTAGCACATGCAAAGACGGTCAATATCTACAGAAAGAATTACCAGGTACAAAATACACATGGATTAAAAGGGAGGGGGGGACTAACCACTTAAATTTTGATGTAAGTTGTTTTCACTGTTTTCGATCCTTCTCAGGCCAAGCAAGGTGGCTCTGTTGGAATAGCAATAGATATGAGATGGTATGAACCTCTAAGGTATCACAGAGGACCACATAGCAGTAAGCCGAGCTCAGTCATTTGAAGCTCCATGGTATCCGTTGCAATTGTACATGGTATATTACTATAATACTATCAGAACTAACTTTTGAGTTCTTCACGATTGAATGCTAATATGATGTTGTATCCTAACATAGGTTCCTCGACCCCTTGTTCTTTGGTGATTATCCTCGTGACATGCACCAAATCTTAGGGACAAACTTACCAAAATTCACAGAAGGAGAGAAGCAGCTACTGAAAAATCAAATTGACTTTGTCGGAATAAATCACTATAAAACACTATATGTCAAGGATTGCATATTTTCTCCATGTGATTTGGACACCTACACTGGTGATGCTTTAGTTTCTGCATCAGCAGAACGAAATGGGATACCCATTGGAAAACCGGTAAAATTGGACACTGTACATTGCATTCTTCTATGCAGCAAGAACCCCACTTTCGAATTGATCTTGCATAAATTAATACTGCTAAATCAATATTGCAGACACCGGTTGCAAACAATTGTGTGGTTCCAAGCTCTATGGAGAAGTTGGTCATGTATTTAAATCAGAGATATCAAAACATACCTTTGTACATCACAGAGAATGGTGGGTTTGGCAAAAAAAAAAGAGCTACAAATTACATACAAAATATGTCTTTTTTTCAACAATGATTCACTTCTATGAAGCTTTATTTAGTATACTTGCAGGACTCCAGTACCATGATAATATCTGTATGGACCTCTTGATCTCTCTTTGGTCTTTCAGGTTACGCCCAAATAGGACATAGCAGCACCACAGTGGAAGAATTATTTAATGACACCGAAAGATTAAGTTACATTCGTGACTACCTCACTTACTTGAGCTTTGCAATAAGGTAGTTGCATTTCTCAATTATTTTTTCATGTAAACTGCTCTGCAGCCAGACAATAACATGTTTGTTACCTCTCTGCTGGAAAGGAGCAAATGTTAAAGGTTATTTTGTGTGGTCTTTGATGGACAACTTCGAATGGCTCTCTGGTTACACCATAAAGTATGGTCTTTGTCATGTGGACTTCAGGTCACTAAAACGAACACCAAGATTGCCTGCTAGATGGTACAGCAAGTTTATCAAGGGATCTGAACAGATAGAAATGGCCTCTGAAGAATCCCCTAAGCATGTAGCTTCCTAGCACGGAAACACAGAATTCCCAAATTCCCAATGTCCATGCTTGTACAGTAGTTACATAGGAAATTTTTGATAAATTTCCTCACTCCCGTGTATGCCCTTGCCCAGAACTCAGCTATTTTTTTGATCAAATATGCCTCTGAAAGGAGTTTACTAATAAGAAGCAGAATACACATTTTGACTATCCTCCAGTCCTCCTTCCTAGTTCAGAAGGCCCACGATGTATGACTGCTGAAATAGCAATTATTTGAGGACAATAAAAGATAATTGCATTTCTGTGACACAGTTACCTGCAGTTTGTCTATGTCCTGGTTTTGGTGAAACGTGAAACTCGAGTCATCAAAGACTGAGAAGTGAGAACATATTGCCAGTTCATCTGCAACAACTTGCACACATAATTTGTGGCTATCTGCATTGAAAACCTCCATTAAGATAGGATTCATTCTAGGAGACTGTATTCATGAATGACACGAATCCATTGAATGCACACATCAAAGTAATCAATTGCTTGCATAATCTCGTCCATGTGCATAGTAACTAAATGGAAGTCTGTGAAACACTACCTCAGTGTCTGACATTTGATAGAGCGAAGATATAAATTCATTTAGAAGGACGTGGGTTTGCACACTCCCATGATTCAAGTTATTTTGTTGATCAATCACTCTTACATATCTCCTCTGAAGCTTTTGCAGCAGAATCCTCATTCAAAGTTATAAATAGCATACATCAAGACAACCACCATATCCTGTTTTCAAGGCTTTTGAAGTTGTGTTTCTTAAGAATGATATTGCACATACTCAAACATGCATATTGGTTATAGAAGCAAAAGCTCTCTCTCAGATATGAAAGTGAACTAATGTCTACCATTCCATTCGTATGAAAAGTTGTCGCTTTGATTCTTAACTGAAATGCTAAATTGCAAAGGCTATTTAGACTGATACATATCAGGTGAGAGTCCGTACAAACTTTTTGTTTCCTCATGGAACTCCATCTACATACAGCAGCAACTCTTCATCACCACCAAGAAGGCTAGGACTATTCTGCCTGTGTGGGAGTAGCGGGGGAAGGCGTCGTAGGTGCAGGCGTCTCAATTGTAGCTGAAGGTTCCCTTAGAGTCTTTGGCCCCTTATCATCAGGAACTTCTGTTGCAGCTCTCTCCTTAGCTTTTTGGGCTCTTTGAACTACCTCCTCCTGAATGTATCATATCCATAAGAGAATATAGCAGCATGTGCCATCAAAATAAGGTTTAGAGAAAAAAATGAATTATTCAATATGGTAGTTTCAACTGCATGTCCTGCAGAGGCCAGTTCGATTATGTGATATACTGATATCTGAAAACAATCCAGCATCCTTTACCTTGGGCATCCAGCATGCAAATCACAAAGTTTTCTCTAAACAATGAGTGTACTAGAACAATCCCTTCCCTCTGCAGCCAATTTGAGATTTGGATGCTTAACTAGTCAACTGCATGTGAATGTATCAAAATTGCTTAATACATTCTGTACATTCACATGCATACATATTCTGGTATTCCAAAACGCATATGTCGCACACGGATAATGCATCACAGAGATGTCAATTACACGTCACTACGGGCAAAATGTGCAGGAACAATCACTAGAGCACTACCCATCACGAGCGAGGGGGGGGGGGGGTGCGCATCGCGCAGTACCTGGAACTCCTGCACCTGCTTCTGCTGCTCGGCCTGCCACTGCCCGACGACGCTGAACACCTCGCCCACCACCGACTCGACCCGCTCCGTGAGCGCCTCCGCGAAGGCCTTCCCGAGGAAGAAGGCGTCGAGGACGGCCTTGCTCTCGTTGTCACCTGCGCGACACCACCAGCAAGAGGACACAGTGAAGCCCCAGCTCGGGTCGGATTATTGCCCTCCTGCCTTGCTCCCCACGTGGACTCAGAGGGTACCTCATACCTGGCTTGGGCTCGGGGCGTGAACCGCCGCCGCCGCCGCCGCCGCCGCTCCGGGCCGCGAGTCTGGGGAGCCTTCTGGTGGAGGAGGGGGAGGCGCGGCGGGGGGCCGAGGCCGGGAAGGGGACGCAGCAGACGGGGGAGAGGGACGCGGCAGGTGGCGCCATGGTTCTCGCCTCCGTCTTCCGGTGTGCGCGTGTGCGTGTGCGCTTTCGTGGAGGCGATGGAGTTCTCTAGCAGCGCGGGTTGGTGGGGGGTTGGGTGCTCGACGCCCCCGGCGGCCACCGGCGGATGCGAGGCCGAGGATTGGCGGCGGTCACCGGTTGGGGTGGGGATCTCTGTGATTCTCAACTTGTCTGCTGCGACTACGAGTATAAGTTATACTGTATAACAATACATTCTTGCATTTTTTTTTTACTTTACGGAAGATAGCAGTCGAGGTGAAATAGACTGATCAAATTCACTTGTCAAAAATTTTATCATATTTCTATATGTCATTTGCGCACCGCTCCGTGCAATCCTAGGCTATCCACGATAGCAAAAATATTAGAGTTCGCGTGATGTTGATCCAACGATTCCGAGTGCTGCTCACCCCCCCCCCCCCCCCACTTTACCCCAACATACGTGTTTGGCCGGAACCTTCTCTGCCCTACCGCCGCCCGCCTTACTTCTGAAAATATCCGTTGCCGAAGCATCTGGCGAGACCTGCTAGATGGCGAATCGAGGCGGACGACTGCCGTGGTGCTGCCAGCGATTCCCGCCGGCCGGCCTGCCGTGGGACCACCCGTCCCATGCTCCCGCGGGCTCGCAAAAGCCGCCACGGCACCTCCTTCCGCCGACGCCGGCCGCCGCTACCTCCATTGGCGCCGCCGCTACCTTCTTCCCCGATTTCCTCCTCGGATCCTTTGTTCCCTCACCCGCTCGATTTCTCCGCCGCATAGGGCTCTCGGCAAACACCTCTGCCCGCCATCGTCCTTCTCGGTCAGGCCGCTTGCCTGCCTCGCCATCCCGCCTCTCACCGCCGCTGGCCCGACACGTCCGAGCCGTGGCCGCGCCTTGACCCTGCCAGGGGACCGCCTGACCCTGGGCCCGACCTTTACGCCTCTTCCTCTGCCGCCGCCTCTACCAGCGCGCCCACCAACGCCTAAGCGCCGCCCTCCAGATCCGCGAGCTCGTGGCGGCCGTGCCGGCTGGTTGGTTGGGCCCTATACGCAGGGTTTACGTTACCGACCGGTCCGGCCAAACCAGCGGGGTCCGGTTCCGGTATACCGGTCCGGTTTGGCTGGAAACCGGTCGGAACCGGTTGAATTCAAAAGCCGCCGTGCAACCGGTTTGGACCGGTTTACCGGCCGGTATACCGGTGGTTTAAAGTAATTTTCTGGCGGTTAAAAAATGGATCCCGGTGTGAAATAAAAGGAAATTTTGGCATGAGCTATGCACATATTAATGTAAACGATCACACCAAAGCAAGAATTTATAATCATGCATACAAATATAATAGTAATAAGCGTGCATACAAATACTGAGTCATACACTTATACACATCAAATAAGAGTTCAACGCATGAATGGGAAGACCCCCATTTGGGACGTGGTTTGGTATTCGGCGGTGGACATCAAAGCGATACCTCGCACTCTAAGCAGCTCAGCCTTGTAGTGTTGCCAAGTTTGGCCCGTCCACGCCGATGTTGTCTGCCATTCCTAAACTAACATGGTGTAAAAATGGGGGTCTTCCCATTCGTACACCCATCTCGTCAGTGGCTGCATGCTGATGTCAGGAATGGAGTAGTGAAAAGAGTGCCTGGAATCGCTGTAGGAGGAAGAAAGTACTGTGGAGTGTCATAGTCCGTCGGTCCACCTATTCTCCTCTGCGATTGCGGTGCTCCATAGTCGGTGTCCTGAGTAGTATGTGTGAACTGAGTCTCCCCTGCAATCAACCATATATCATAATTAGTAGTCAATACTCATAGTCAGAAATATGTGTGCATTTTTATGTGCAATGTATACCTGTGAAACGAACACCACGAGCACCACCACCACCAGCACCACCATCAGCATCAGCACCGTCACTATCATCACTATCATCGGGCGAGGTGCTATCCTTGGACTCCTGATACGGAGGACTACGCTCACCTTCGCCATCATCAGTCTCGGTGTCGCTGCTTACTGGTTTTGCTGTTCCTTTGCCTTTTCGACGCTTCGTGTCACCCTTCGTAGGCCCCTTCTGCAACTTCCTCTTCCCTAGGTGAGTGTCACCCACATTTTTACGTGCCCAATCGCTGATGGAATCATCCCACGTAGCCTCACATAGATCTGACATATTTATTTGATCTCTGACAAGATGGGATGGGAGAGAATGTCGCCGTCATCATCATCCTCGTCCAGAACTGGAGCCCGATTTGATCTATCATATTCCATCCATTCCCGCACTGGATTATTCTCATCATAGAAAGAAAGACGGGCCAGCTGGTCAATGAAATCACCTTCTTCACACATTGGTTGGCTGGAGACCTCCTCAAGTCGGAGACGAAGGTTGTAGTTGACATAGACAAGCTTGTTAAGTTTCTTGTGCGACAACCGATTGTGAATCTTTGTATGCAGCAAGGCAAAAGTACTCCAGTTCCTCTCGCATCCACTGGACAAACAACATTGTGAAACAAGCCTCGGGGCAAGGTACTGCAGCTTTGATGTGCTTGATCCGAACACCATCCACCAGGACGCTGCATGTGCAATCGAATATGTAAGCAATATATTCGAATAGAGAAAACAACAATGTCGTACGGAGTAACTCTTACATGGAGATGTCTTTGGGTCCATCGCCATTTGCATTGCCATTTCACTGCCATACTCGCCAACCTTCTGCCGAAACACGTCAAACTCCTATAATGCCTGCACGGCGCTCTGGAGATCCATCATGCGCTGAAATGTATCCTTGAGTCCACGAAATATTTGTTGAGTTGGATCCATCGTATATGCATACCTCGGATTTAGGACAGCAGCTGCAAAATATAAATCACTTCAAATAAGCATCAGGTCAATAGAGCTTAAAAATTGATGACTCGTGTGTGCTTACCTGGACCCACATACGTGTCTACGAACACGTCACCTAACCTCTTGTCCACCACATGAATATACTCCTTCAGTGTGGAAATATTTGTTCCAAAGAAAGACCGCAGCTCCTATTTCATAGTCTGGTAGGCCATCACGACTTCGCAAATGTTCGGCTTCTTGTCCTGATCAGCGAAGCGGAGGAACTTGTATATTGGTTGAACCGTGTCGATGATATATTTCAATGCATCCCACTACTCCATACTTGCAAAACTTGCATGAGTAAATCTACCATCTTCGGTATTCGCCCATTTGCTGTGTTGGAACTCAGTAGATGCCATTCACTGCATGAAACGATCACGTTTCCGATAGATGCTCTCTAGGAACATGTAGTTGGTTCCAAATCGAGTGGCATTCCACTTGACCAACCCACCACCGATTGCGTCCCTCATCATTGTATTCAATTGACCATGATTGTGTAATCAATTTGAAATTCGCTTGCACTGCTTGATCATAACACCATGTTCAGGCCTTCGAGCTATATCCTTCAACATCAAATTGACGGTGTGTGCTAGACAAGGTGTCCAAGCTATGTGTTCATACACCTCACTTAGTAGTTCCTTGCATGCTTTCTTGTAGTTTGAGCTGTTGTCGGTGACTACGTGCACGGCATTCTCCGGTCCAATCTCTTCCACCACCTTTCGAATCTCCTGAAAACAAAGACATATTGTTTAGTAACATATCAAAACATAGTCAATGTGAATGGAACATGTTTAGGGGCTACCTTGAACAAATATGCAGCATCTTGAGTTCTTCCACTCGCATCAATAGACTTATGGAACCACATGGCCCCATTGTAATATATCAAAAAGTTGATGACACTCATCCTCGTCGGGCCAGTCCATGAATCACACATCAACGTGACACCAAATAAGGGCCAGTCTTTCTGAAACTTTACGTACCTCGTCTTCAAGTTTTGCTCGTTCTGATTAAGGTACTTGCCATCAACATCCCGTCCAGTGGGTGATGCGATACCTTCACCTGCAACCATATGAAAATCATGAGATACAAGAATGTAAGCTCATAGGTGTCATTCCAATGAAAGGAAACTTACCCCACTTCTGTGTCTCCCTGACCGCGCTGACAAAGTATGGACTGTCAGCCTGTGTTCCAGGTACTCCTGCAATATGGAAAAACTTTGACCAAGCTTTACCAATAGCTTCCTTTGTATTCTTACCCTTCTGCGTCCAGGAGCCTGTATCAATCCTTGGTTGCGTCATTCCTCTTCTCCCACCAGCTGCCAAGTTATAGTCCTCCACCACAGGACTCTCCCTCTGCGAAGTGGCCATTCGAAACATCTTCTGCATAACATTCTCCCTCGTCAAACCACTACCCCCTCCACGCTCATATGCACCTCCTCTCTGTTCCACCCCCCGTCGGAACTCTGCTTCCGCTCTAGATAGATCCATGGCACGCTGCACCTGAGTCTCCTCATCTTCTTCATCACCGTGATAGTTTCCCTCCGCTGCAGACTTCTCCCATCTCAACCTCTCTCAGGACCGGTCAACAGTTGCCTTCTTTGCCCTATCAATCTCACGCTGAAAGAAGTCCCGCACATCAGGTGGCACATTCCCACAATGGACCACCTCTGCCCCGCGCCTAGCCAAATATTGTTTCAATCTAGTCGCACCACCTCCTCCTTTCTGTGTACGACAATAGTTGCATCGCCATCCGGAATAAAGATTTTCACTGTGTTCCCATACAACATCTCTGCCTGCCATTGTCTATCTGCATACATGGACAACAAAAACATATCAATCACATAAATAAAATCCTAAATCCTACACCTAAATCTTACCTAAATCCTAATTCCTACACCTAAATCTTACCTAAAACCTAAAACATACCAGCCATACACCTAACTCTAACCTAAATCCTAAACCAAATCATCTAATATTCTAAATCATACACCTAACCAATCATTCTATTAAAAAATTTCATTTCTTACCTTCTCTCCCGGTCGCACCGGCTTACCGGCGATACCGGCCGGCTAACCGCCCCTGCGCGCCGGTCGGAGAGCAGATCCGAGGCCGGGCCGGCTTACCGAACTAACCGGCCGGCTAGCCGGGCTCGGCGGGCGGGCGCCGGTCGCCTCCTGCGAGTAGCGGACAGGGAGCGGGTGGGGGGCGGAAGGGTTCTGGGGTCGCGCGACCCCTCCCACCTCTGTCCAGAACCCTATCTACCTCGCCAGAGCGCTGTGGGCCTTAATGGGCAGTCGGTTTTTTTCTTTTTCTTTTTTGATTTAACTTCAAAATTCCGCAAACTATACTAAATGAACGAATTTTTGAGAAAATTTGACACCATTACATTCATTGCACCTTGAAGTATTTTTAGGAATTTTTTTGAGAATTTTTTATTTTTTTGAATTCAAATTTGAATTTTGAATTCTGGGCCGGTTTGATACCGGCCCAAACCAAAACCGGGCCGGACCGGTTTGACCGGTAACCTGTCAAACCGGACCGGTTCCCACCGGTTTTGTAAACCCTGCTGTACGTAGCTAATTTGGTCAGATATCCAAGGATCCTGGGTGGAAGCCCCGCCTCTGCTGAGGATTGGAACCTGGATTTTAGGTCTCCTGCAGTCCTGCTGCAAGGATCACGTCTTGTAGGAGGAGGAGGAGGCGGCGGCGACGGGGTGACTGTAACACCTGCCTCGCGGACAGTCCGCTTGGGACCGGCGGACAGTCCGCCAGGCAACACCCAGATATTTATCTGGATGGTCGTGGGACCCACCTGTCATTCCTCTGTTCCTCCTCACTTCGTCCAGAGCCGAGCGGAGCTCGAGCGCTCGCGCCGTCGTCGCCCCCTTCCGTCGATCTCCCTCCTCCGGCCACCAAACCTCGATTCCTCGCGAGGGAACCTTCCTCGGCACCTCCTCCACCTTCCCAAACCCCTAGACTGGCTTCTTACGGCCGGAATCACCCCCGCCACCACCGGTCACCATTGGAGGTGCTTGAAGCTTTGCTCCACCGTCGATCCGCCTCTCCGGTCGTCCTCCGTTCGAACCGACCACGGGAATGGATTCGTGGTGAGTTCCCCGTGCTCCCCGGTCTTTTTCCCCTTCCGTGGTGTGTCGCCAGCGCCGGTGAACAGTCGCCGCCGTTGCCGCCGCACTTGCTGCCGCTTGTGGCGCGGGTCAGAAGTTATGTATCCCGGACGGCCTACCTGGGAGGTGCGGACAGTCCGTCGGTCAGACTAGATTTCGTCCAGAGACGATGTTGTCTCTGGTGGTTTAGCATAGGTGTATTGCGGACAGTCCGATATAGGAGAGCGGATGGTCCGCCGTGAAACTTGAAGTTTGTCTAGAGATGGTGTCTCTGGTGGGGTTCGCAGGATTGAACTGCGGACAGTCCGCTATTGGAGAGCGGACAGTCCGCAGTAGAGTCTAGGATTTTGTCCAGAGACGTTGCCGTCTCTGGTGGATTGGATACGTGAACCGCGGACGGTCCGCCAGGGGTGTGCAGACAGTCCGCCGTATAGATTGTAGTTTGTCCAGAGTAGACCTGGGCATCCTCCGGGCCGGGTCGGGTTCGGGTCGGGCCAAAAAAAGCCCGGTGTTTTTTCTAGCGGCCCGTGCCCGACCCGACCCGGTGGCCGGGCCGTAAAATTGAGCCCGCACCCGACCCGACAGCCAGTCGGGTCGGGCCGGGCCGGGCCTATGTAAAATGTCGGGTTCCTTCGGGTTTTCGGGTTTCGGGTCAAAAATTTTAGCCCGTGCCCGGCCCGTCAGTCATACCGGGTCAAAAATTTTGACCCGAGCCCGCCCATCAAACTCTTCGGGTCTGGTCGGGTCGGGCTATTTTCGGGCAGGTCTGGTCGGGTCCGTCGGGTCGGGCAGCCCATGCCCAGGTCTAGTCCAGAGAGGTATTGGGTTCTGGTGGGTTGGTAGAATGGAACGGCGGACGGTCCGCCACTTGGGCGCGGACAGTCCGCAGGGTATTCCAGTTGAAGTAAAATAATTACATCATTGAGATGCACTTATTTATTTCATATGCATACGTGTAGCATCCGCAGCTGAGGGCGCCGTATTTGATGTGATTGCGGCACCGCAGGAGTAGCCGACGCAAGCCCAGTAGCCGACGCAAGCCCAGGAGGAGAGGTGTGAGCACCCGGCCCAAGGCCCATCTGACCCCAGTTCTGTGCAGCAGCCCGAAGGCAAGCCCCGGTGCACATCCTATTAATTTAACTTATGACACCTATATATGTATTTATTACTTATACATTACGTTTAGGAGTTGTTTGAAACCCTAATTGCATGAACCCTAGGTGTCCTTGAGTTGTACTAGTATGTATAGGACGATAGAAATGCTATGCTAGATAGGGTTCGGTAGAAGTCGAGTAATTCTTGGTTACTCGCGAGATATAGGATAGTTTTATGTGTTCTATATATGAGTTACTAATTATTGATGAAAGTCTTGGAATGAAAGAAAGAATAGAATCTGAGACCGGGCGGGAGAAGTGTAGTTCTGCCTGTGTCGGTTAAGGACCGAGCCGTTGTTGGCCCTGCTGATCATGTTTGAACTGTACTAACCGCATGTCGGGAGTAGGAGGTAGTCGAAACCGGCAAGCCGAGTACTGCCTTGCTTCGGAAGTACATAACTTCTACCCACCCCTTAGGGCGAGTCGAATGGCCGCGGAGAATCGGGATGCATGAGTTTACTTTTGGTGGTCTCTCGTAGGGCTCGACTGACTATATGCAGGTGGGGCGGTTCTGTAGTTCGAGACAGGGAGGGGAAAAGTTGGTGCGCGTGGTCCGACGGGGCTAATGTGTGCCGTGTTGGTTAGGTCCACCTTGCAAGGTTAAATCGAATCGATTCGCCGTCAGTCGCTCTCGGATATGAGCACCTTGGTCACTGCGTCACAGCGTAGTGTTGTGAAGGAATGATGGTTGTACCTAGGTTGATGAACATATGAATTATTATTTACTGCTCCCCTTGTTTGCTCTAGATTTGGTTATGCAAATATTAGACTATGTTAATTTATATAGAACTTGGGATAAAATAAGGAAAGTGAAGAATTACTTTAGTCGCTGTTTTCTGCAAGCTAACCACTAGCCAAAAGCCTTGCATGTCTAGATATATGGGCTAAGTTATACCCACTAGTCGGGTAAGCCTTGCAGACGTAGACTTTTGTCCCTGCTGCGTCAAGTTCATCCGCCGGGATGCAGAGGGATGGGAGGTGGTGGAGCCAGACGATTAGTTAGGGATCTCCCTAGGGCACACTTTTGGTAGTTGTAGGCCCCTTTCCTCTAGTTGGACCTGGATTTCAGTAATGCAAAATTTGTAAATTATGTATTTATTCAAACCTGGTTTGTAAAATTTAAGGTGAAGTCTTATGTATATTTGTTGTATTTTTAAAATTTTGTCGTGCTTGTGCCATCTGCGCCCACCTTCACGTGGGACTATCGGTGATGTTTCGATCGGGATGTGGGTTGAGAAAGGATCGCCAAATTAAACCGTTAAGCTAATGAGCCCGATGTGTTCAAATGACGGCCATTACGCTTAATTAGAGTTTTAATTTGACAGTTTCGTCACAGTGACAAGACTCCTCTGGCTGCCTGCGGCCTGCAGAACAGGAGCTATGAGACAATGACACAGGAGAGCGCCAAGAAGAGCATAGTAGTTCAATGGGTTTTTTTTTTCTTGATCGGATAGATCGCTTTCTGTCTTGTTGTGCTCCATTGGAGCTGTATTTTTCTCAGATTGTAGGTGATTTTTCCATTTCGTGATCTTCTGCTCAATTTTCCCTCTTCTTTTTTCATGTGTGTAGCTCTCATGGTCCAAGACTCTCTTGAAGAAGTGGTTCAGCATCCGGCTCAAGGCATGAGATTTCCATGCTGATTCTGACGCTGGACAGGGTATGACTAATGCGTTGTTTTGGCTGTTCGAACATGAGTAATTGCTGCACATTCCTTGTTAGGAACTTACGATCGATTTGTTTATGTTTCTGCATTTCTTTTTTGGATTATGAGAGCCCCATCTCAGTCCCCAAAATGGCATGCATGATTTACCTTTGCCGCTGGGTCTTCTGTTCGGGGAAATAAATTGCCTGACCCAAGGAAGTCCATTGCTTGAGGTTGGGGTTATCCTAACACCTCGATGTGTTTACAGTTATCCACATTAGATTCCCAGTGTTGATTCAAGGGTAGATGAGCAACCAAGTGGGATGTCCCTGTCAAACACATCCGCTAGTGCATTCCAGGTTCCAGTTTTGATCTAGTTATGCACAAGCCCTCTAGAAACCCCAACCAACCAACCAACAGCCTTTTTACCACAAATCCTGCCGAAATATTTAGCTGATGTTGGCTGCAGTGACTCATCTACTACTGTGTGTTCCTCATATCTATCCCATTCTTTTACTGTGTATGTGTCAACTTTCTAGCTGAGTTGGATAGAGATTTCATCAAAGATCACTAGCAAAGCAAGCACCTTTTGCTTTTTATTTGATTCCTTGGGTTCTTTTGTGCTCAACTGCCCGCTTGATCCATTCTAGGAAGGGATAGAGGTGGTGGATCATGGAGGCCCAGCTACTCCGTGGGCGAAGCAAGTGCAAACATGGCCAAGAAAAGCAGAGTTGGTATGTGGTGCAATGAACCATCTGGACCACACCCTTCTCTCTGTTCCCGGCACACCAGAGATACATCTTTCGTTCCCCATCACAGCTGGTAGCTGTTCTTCAGTTCCACTATGTTAAGCTACTTTCAATCTTTGTTCTGCATCCGCTCCTTTTCTTCTGCCATGTTAAATGATTATGCTTGCATGTTGTTCCTTGTGGGTCTGCAGACTGGTCATCATCCAAGCAGAGTGCCGAGCACGCTCACCAATGCAAGAATAATTTCGAAATAGCACGCCCGACTGAAGTCCAATATTACAGGTGCCATTGATTCACCATGTGTGTTTATATTCTAGAGCCATCATGTAAGACACCAAATTTGTAACAGACTTAATAAAAATTAAACCAAATGGAGTATGCTTCTGATTTCCATAACTATACTATACTTTTTCATTTACAAAGATACTGTTTTTTGAATACCTACTGTTCATGCAGTTCAGCAATGATGAAAATGAAAAAGTGCATTTGATGATCTAATTTGCTATCTTCATCATTTATGTAGGTTGTTCAGAAGAGGAGGGTAGAGGAGATTGGAGTGTTGTTCAACTTCAGCTGCTACTTGGGTGCTATGGAATGACAACGAACTGAACGAGTTAAGTATTATTTTTTCTTTCTCATTTTGATGTAAAATTTTAAAAAATATATCTACGGACCATGCAGTCCTGATGTGCATTGTCTTCTACCAAGATTACAGGTGCCATTGATTCACCATGCGTGTTTATATTCTAGGGCCATCATGTAAGGCACCAAATTTGTTACATACTTAATAAAAAAATTAAACCAAATGGAGTATGCTTCTGATTTCTGTAGTTGTACTATACTTTTCCATTTACAGAGATTCTGCTTTGTCAGTACCTATTGTACACGCAGTTTCAGCAATAATGAAAATAAAAAAAATTACATTTGATGATCTCATCTGCTATCTTCATCATTTATGTAGGCTGTTCAGAAGAGGAGGGTAGAGGACTTTCGAGTGACAATGAACTGAACCAGTTAAGTATTTTCTTTCTTTCTCATTTTGATGTGCAATTAAAAAAAGCTACAGACCATGCATTCCTGATGTGCACTACCTTCTAGGATAATTATTCCTTTCCCCATTAGGCCACGAACAACTGTAGGCTCTCTTAATTATCACATTATAAAAACATATATGCATGTCCATGCTAAACTATCACCCTTGACAATCGGTTTTAGGGTATTCAAAACAACGAACTGCATAATATATGGCGTGATGTGTGTTGCCATTGATAGATATTGATCCACATGATTCTTTAACTATTCAAGACCCAGGTAAATTAAATTGCCTCCAGAATTGATACTCACTGTTTATCGAATCTTATCAAAAAGCTAATTAACCATAGTTATTAACAATAGCGAAAAACATAGCCCTTTGGAGATCTAACTATGGTTGCGCATGCTTTCGAGCAGAATACAAGTGTGAAACTAAGTCCAGAGTATTTTATAATCAATCAATATTTAAGTCTAATTGGTCTACGGTGTCAACTATATACTGATAATTTCTTCCCTTTTCACTAATTCCAGCGAAAAAAGGAGCTTCAACCTTCACTAAATCCTCCTTCAAATAATTGTACTGATCATTTTGAGTACAACTTCGGTGAACTAGAGATGACTATTACACTATAGATACACATAGATTGAATGACTCATCATATATTTTTTCCTTGCAGTAACCCAGTTCATATATAATCTATTCCGCCTATTCAAGCTAAATTTATAGATTTGTTAATCTGCATGTTCTAATCATGAACCCAGACAATGGAAGTACAAATGCTAGGTAACTACTGGAACACAATGGATATGTTCTGAAATGTGAATAATTAATAGATTAAATATGTCTACATTCATATAGTTTCAGTCTTACACTGCTATGTTTTTCCTAGCCACAGCTTTGAGGTCATCTATCAACTATTGACAATATTTCCACATAGAACAACAAACATTCGAGACGCAATTCACTGCTCAAATATGTAATAAGATATCTTTTTTCAATGTATCAACAAACTTTTACTGTTCTAAATATTATATGCCATGTACGTCAGCAACCCTTAATTATATCGATCAGCAAACCTAAAACTACGAAGTTATCAATAATTCACCTTTTTCCCTCACTGCCAACCATTAACCAATAAATTATGTACATGCACCTGCTTCGTAAGTGTATGTGCTCCTAACTTAAATTTGATGGAGGGGAGAACAAAATGATGCTAACTAGCAGTGGCGGAAGCAGCAGTGGGTCTAGGGGGGCTCCAGCCCCCCCTAGACCCAAAAACACCATGGAGCCCCCCTTCATTTCGGAGAAGAAAAGATGAAGAAGAAGGAGAGGAAGAAGAGAGGAAAGAAGAAATCAGCCCCCCCCCCCCCCCCCCCCCCCTTTAAGAATTTCTGGATTCGCCACTGCTAACTAGCACATAATTATCTACATATCTGTACCTCCATAGTAAGGCTACTATTGCAGGGGAGAATTAAAACAACATACACAAGCAGATTAAGCAGCCTATTACAAATAGATGCTATTGCTACTTGGCAAACTCGCTAAAAAAATAGGACACGCCAAGGTATTATATGTCTATCTAATCTGTAAGTACATCACAACTACCAAAAAAATATGTGCATGCTCTTACCTCATAACTATATGTGCTCCTACTTAATTTTTACTGGAGCAGACAACAAAAAGATCCTTAATAGCTTGGTTTTTTTTCTTATTATTACATATTAGAAGACATAAATATCCAAACAGATTACGTAGCCTATTACAGATAAATAGTATTGCTAAGTTCAAACCTTGGACAGTTATACAATTTCCTTTTTGTATTTTGATTTTATAATTCATGTGCTGCATATTGTGATATTTTACATGGTGCTGCCACTTTAACAATACTTATTTTAAGTCAGTTCCATTTAACTTTCGCAACTAGGCATTACCATCTGTCAATACCAGATAGCTCACTTGATCTGGTTATTCAACAGAGCAAAGCAAGTGTTCAGGAGCTTTACATGGGTAGGAATCCACCAATGTTTACCTCCATGAGAAGTTTGTTCGGAGCTGACCATTTCTTGGCCGTGTAAGACTTTGCTTTGTACAGCCACCATATTTTCAGATGACTGAAACCGCTCATTACTCATGGGCTGGATTTCATTGAGTTTCTAGGAATTTCAGGATGACTGGTACTATTGTCCTGTGTTGTAATTTTTCTTACAATACAGTTGCGATTCAGTTTCTCACTGATCACTGAGGCTCATGGATTTGTTTTACTAGGATAAGCTGGTGGATACTGCATTTGGGCAGGTGGAGGTCATATTGTTATAATTAACTTTTTAAATTTATTTTTACTACTTTCAAAAGCTTTCTTAGGGCAACTCTTTAACGGTTGTGCGCTCTGTATTTTTCTCCCCATCCTGAGGTATATATATTCTTCTCCCAGCACAATATGATTGTTATCAATGTACAAAAATTTGCATCTACTCCTTACGGTAGGAAGCAACTTTATTTCTGCTAGTGTTTCAGAAATTATCCTATGATCAGTTCTCCCGACAAAAAAAATGTTCCCAGGAAAAGAACCATCAACAATTTTCTTTGGCAGCTGTTTTTGCCAGATAAGTACCACTTATGAACAAGCAGGTCTCCAAACAGTCTCAATCCTACAGATTTTTTGTGGTTTTCAGTATGCGTCAATGTACGTCCATATCATTCCATCATGTACTACTCATATGCAAATACCCATATATATGTTTTCTATGTGTGTGTACGTGTATGTACATGTACATATATATATATATATATATATATATATATATATATATATATATATATATATATATATATATATATATATATATATATAAATGCAACTTTTCTCCATCTTATCTTCAACTAAAGTGCAAACGAAGTATTCTGTCCAGCTGGTATCCATATTTTCAATATACTCATGTACATATGCCCCATTTTCATCTTATCTTAATGTAATTTTTAATTTTCAATGTAATTTTTTTCCTGTATGTCATTTTTAACTATCATGGAAAGGACGGGGGCGCCTTGGGCGCGCCAAGTACTCGTGCATTGTAATTTGTACGTTGAGCGCCCCTGAAAGACCAGAGCTGGGTGCCAATTTTCTCTATTCTATTCTATCCTGCTGGCCCCTGGTTGGCTGGTTCCCGTGAGCTGCGTTGCTGTAGCTGGAGTGGAGGCTCGTGTGTCGTGTCAACTGGCAATTGGATGGCCATCACGTATGCTATCCATGCCCGCGCACGGGATGTGTGGTTGCATTCGAGGTCTTCGTCAACCTCAGCTCGGAGCCTCAGTCTTCACCGGGGATGCCTGTGCTGCCGCTAGGCTGCTAGCTCCAATCACACCGTTTGATCCGGAACCCCAACCAACCGAACTAGCCGCGGGCTCGCAGCTCCAGCTCTGATCTCACCCCATGGCGCCGCCCGGCGAGGCGCGGCTCGTCGAGGACCTGCGGGGCTTCCTCGACGACTTCGCGTTCCGGGCCAGGCGCCTGGCCGCGCCGCTGCTGCGGCCGTTCGGGCCCTCGGCCGAGCCGGGCGCCGTCGACGACGCCGATCTCGACAAGCTGAGGGCCAAGCTCAGGCGCATCCGCGCCACGCTCCGGGCCGCCGAGGACCGGGTGGTGGCCGACGACTTCGTCGCGCTGTGGCTGCGGGAGCTCCGGGACCTGGAGTATGCGGCGGAGGACGTGCTCGAGGAGCTCGAGTTCGAGGCGCTCCGCGCGGCGCGCCTCGAGGGGTTCAAGGCCCAGCTCCTCCGGTCCTGCGCCGGCGGCGGGAAGCGGAAGCGCGAGATCAGCCTGATGTATTCCTCCACCCCCGACCGCCTCAGCGGCAAGATTGCCAAGATCATGGAGCGGTACAACGAGATCGCGCGGGACAGGGACGCGCTCCGGCTGAGGAGCGGCGATGGGGAGAGGCGGCAGGAGGTCAGCCCCATGACGGCCACCAGCTGCTTGATGAAATGCCGGCTCCATGGCAGGGAGCGGGACATCAGGCGGGTCACTGAGATGCTATTATCTGACGAGGCTTGCTGCTCTGATGTCTATTCTGTGGTTCCTATTGTTGGGCCGGCTGGTGTTGGGAAGACCAGTCTAGCTCAACACATCTACAATGATGAGGCCATCAGCTCAAAGTTTGACATTAAGATGTGGGTATGGGTGTGCCAAGAGTTTGATGTCTTCAAGCTTTCACGGAAACTTGCTGAGGAGGCCACGGAGTCCCCTTGTGACTTTGCTGACATTAACCAGATGCATCGTGTCATCGCTGATCAGCTGAAGGGGAAGCGGTTCTTGCTTGTTCTTGACGATGTATGGGATGAAAGCCGAGACCGCTGGGCGAGCTTGCAGGTGCCTCTGGAATGCGCTGCAAGTGGGAGCAAAATTGTAGTGACCACGAGAAGTACTAAAGTTGCCAAAATGGTGGCTTTGAAGATGCACCAATTGGGGTACCTGTCTGATACTAACTGCTGGTCTGTGTGCCAAGATGCTGCCTTGCGAGGTCGTGATCCCAGTATTATCAGCCAGAGTCTTATTTCTATTGGTAAATCGGTCGCAGCAAGATGCAAAGGTTTGCCATTGGCTGCAAATGCCGTTGGCCATGTTTTATCCAGTGCAATTGATAGGAACCATTGGGAGGCTGTTGAGCAGAGCGATTTCTGGAACAGTGAAGTGGTTGGGCAGGCCCTTCCTGCTCTTCTGGTGAGCTACAACAGCTTGCAGAAGCACTTGAAGCCCTGCTTCTCTTATTGCTCATTATTTCCAAAAGATTATTTGTTTAGAAAAGACAAAATGGTGCGTCTATGGTTGGCACAAGGCTTTGTTGAAGTAGACAGAAAACATCATGATGAGGATATTGCCTGCAAATATTTCGATGACCTAGTGGAGAAGTTTTTCCTTCAAAGGCTACCATGTAATGAAGAGAGGTAAAATTGCTAAGTTTGATTTTCCTTTAATGAATCAATTATGCCTTTTCTTCTTTACATATGATGCAAAGTTCTAGTGCATATGATTCAGAATCTTGGATGGTGCATACTCTGTTATGCAGCATTCAAATACCCAAACATGTCTATCTAAATTGCCTCAGTGTATCTACATGGTATCTAAATTGCATGTTAGTCTGCGATGATTATCGCATGTTGAAGAATAGAGGTGGTAGAGCCATTTACAAATGCATTGCATGCCACTATGTTGGATAGTGATAGACTGCAGTCCATGAACAAAATGCAGTTGTCTGAAAGAGTGTTACAATATTTTTATTTTTTGATTGAAAAGTTAAAACGTCATATTGGGGACTTTGATAGCAAATTTTGACATGTCTAGTTGTATTGTTTACTATGTAATTGGACTATTCTTTCTCTCTTAATACAAAGATACGCAGCTCTCCTGCGTGTTCGAGAAAAAAAATTGTTTACAAGAAATGTTCATAGTGCAATCTAGCTAATGCTTTTATACAAGAGATGGATAAGGAAATAATGCAATACAAATTAAATGTGTAAAACCAAATATTATAAATGAATGTACAATTGGCATTTGACATCTATAATATAGGTCCTGTTTGGATCCCAGGACTAAACTATTAAATAACTTTAGTCCATTAGGTGATCCAAACAGGCGGACTAAACTTTAGTCACACCCCAACTAATCATTAGTCCATTAGTCTTCCAAACCCACCTAATTCGGACTAAAAGCAGCGAAAATGAACCAACCATTCGGAAAAAATGACCAGAGTACCCTTCCACCTTATCCCTTCACGCATATGCAAAAAAGGTAAGGCAAAACAGACTTTCTATGTCTCCCGTCTACCTTTTAGTCCTGTGATCCAAACAGGGTATGAACTAATTTAGTCACCTAACTTTTAGACACCTAAAGTTTAGTCCAGACTAAACTTCAGTTTTAGGTGATCCAAATTCCAAGAATGGCCATAATTATGCAGCCATGACCATTACCTCTTTTTTGTCCACCATTCAATCTGTACATTTCTGTTTTTTGCATAAGTTTCACATTTTTTATCAATTAGCAAATTTATACTATAGCATAACTTTTTGAGGTTTCCTTAGTGAATGCATCTTGGTTCTTGATTACTTCCACTGACTGTTATGCAAGTAGAAGCGTATGCTACTATCATGTCATGCTGTGCCTCAAGTAGTCTTGACCATTATTTCTTCAGTGGCTGTTACGGAACATTTCAGCTGCTATTGACATTCTTCCAGATTTCGGTTGTCTCCAACCCAGGAACCCAGTAAACATTTTAGGTTATATGTTAAATCATGTTATTGTTACTGGACTTGTGGCTCCCATTGTTTTAACGAAATGAATGTCATCAGAGTAATACCTATCCCATCTGTACGGATTTTCCTCTCTAGTTAAACATTTTTTTTGGCTTTCATGTTTGGTGGTGGGAATCTGTTGTAACGGTATTTCCTGTGCATTTATGTTTTATAAACTATACTAACTCTTCTTGCAACAGGTATGTCATGCATGATCTCTATCATGAGCTTGCTGAATATGTATCAGCCAAAGAGTATTCCAGAATAGAGAAATCTACATTTAACAATGTAGAAGAAAATGCTCGGCACTTATCTTTTGCTCCAGATGAGGACCACTCCAATGAAATCATACAATTCTATGCACTCCAAAACGAATATATGAAAGAATCTCATATTCCTGGCTTGCGAACATTGTTGGTTGTTCAAAAGGATGAACTCAAGGACAAAAGAAATACTTTGCACATAAATTTCCCAAGGGGCATGTTCATGATTCTCGGGTCTTTGAGGGCTCTGGACTTAAGTAATACTAACATGGAGCACCTGCCCCACTCTGTTGGTGAATTGATACACCTTAGGTACCTAAGTCTTGAGAATACCAAAATCAAGTGCCTGCCAGAGTCAATAAGTGCCCTCTTCAAGTTGCATTCAATGAATCTCAAATGTTGCAATAACCTTAGTGAATTACCTAAGGGAATCAAATTCCTCACTAATCTGAGGCATCTGGAACTGCCATCCATGGATGATTGGAATATGTACATGCCATGTGGAATTGGCGAATTAACAAACCTACAGACAATACACGTGATCAAGGTCGGAAGTGATTCAGGCAGCTGTGGGATTGCTGACTTAGCTAACTTGAATAAGCTCAGGGGAGAGCTGTGCATCTCAGGAATAGAGAATGTGCCAAGTGCAGAAATTACTTCTGAAGCTAGCATCAAGAACAAAGGTGAATTGCGTAAATTGATACTCCACTGGTCTTCCATCGACTCCATGTTTTCTTATGATGCATCATCTGTGTTGGATAGTCTTCAACCTCACCCTGATCTGGAGGAGCTGACTGTCAGGGGATTCTCTGGTGTCAAATTTCCTTTATGGCTGGGAAATCAGTATATGTTTAGCTTGTCCATTTTAGAGCTAAAAGATTGCCGGAACTGCAAAGAACTGCCATCTCTTGGTCGGTTACCTTGTCTCAAACATCTTTCAATCAATTCGCTCACCAGCATAAAGCACGTAAGCCGAATGGTTTTTGTCCATGATGAAATTAACTGCGGTGATTACAGATCCAGCATCAACACAGCCTTTCCAAAATTGGAGACATTGAAGTTTTCCAACATGGACTCCTGGGAGCTATGGGATGAGCTTGAGGTCCCAGATTTCCCTTGTCTTCGGCATCTCACCATTATGAGATGTAGCAAACTGAGTGGGTTGCCCAATCTCCAGGCACTGCAAAATCTTCGTATAAAAAATTGTGACAAGCTACTCGAGTTGCCAAATTTCCCATCCCTCCAATGTATTAAAATTCAGGGTTTCTGGAGTGTTAATCAAATACTGCAGCTCCCAATATTTTCTCATGTTGAGACATTAGAACTCTGTTGTCACAAGAAACTTGTATCAGTGAAAAAGATCCAGAATCCTGTCCTTCACAGTTTGAGTTTGAAGCAGAAAGGACCGTTACATAAGGTTTCAGGGTGTCAAGTATTGCCTTTCCATAATCTGTTTGTTCAAGATAGTCAGGTACGTATGATCACTAAATTGCATACCAAAGACAATTGTTATCTAATGTTACAGCTTCTGAAATGTACATGCTTGCTATATATTTCAGACAACTTGGACATTTTTAAGGTGTGCGAGACGAATACATGAATGTGGCTGCAATTTTATTGCATTTACCGATCTTACCTTTGGACAGACCAATGTCCATCCTTCGAAAGGTAGCTCCTTTGCATGTACTATTCCTTTGTTGGACCATTCTTTTTCATTTTTGGCACACATTTGCAAATTAGGCTTATATTCTTTAATAGGAAGAACCTATCTGGCATCTAGTAGTGTCTTATATCAAATCAATACATTTAACAGATATACCTTTCATTTATGTTTATTAATTTCAGTGGAGATCTGCAAAGATGTATCATTCCATGCTGGACATTCTGAAGATGTTGAGCTTGTATCCTGTAAACCAGTTTGGCTTCAAGTGGGTCAACCAGAAGATATTGAGCCTGTTTACATAGACTAAGAACAGACTAATGATAATGAAATCAGCTTGATGGAAGAACCAGGATCCTCAGGGGGTGATACCTGGATAGTGCAGCTCAAATGAGGGTATTTAGAAGCTAATGCAATCAGTAATCAATGCTCAAGTTTTTCAGTTTTGGATTGGAATTCTGGTTAGCCGATGTTGTATGGTGAGTAACACCAACGAAACTCAGCTGCTGTCGAGGTAACATTCTGTATTTTCCTTCTGATTCTGGTATTTCAGCAATACACATACGTATGTATACCTGGTACGTTCCTGTTAATACTGTATGTGCATTCTGATATTTCAGCATACACAAATATTCTTGTAATGAACAGGGATTTACATTCAAAGAATCTGTATTCAAAATTGACCACGCACAGCTCAAAAAGTAAATGGCAAGGTGATTTATCAAGAGCAATGTCGAGTTTCTTCTAAGTCAGACCTTGAGTGACAACCATCCAATTCAGCGCATAGATAGCTGCCCCAGATTTTACATCACATGGCTACATGCCTATATACAACAAACATATCAAACCAGCACCAACTAAACAGACCCCGCCTAAATCCAAAGTGCTATCACTGCATATATACATACATCTCGAATAATCTTCCTGAATCCTGATTCCTGAACGCACAGGAGAGATTTCACATCTCCCAGTCTTGTTCATGCCGATCATTACCAGTGCCTATTGCCTCCACGACTAAACACCGCGCGCCGCCGTGATCTGTACCGCCAGGAGTTGGCCTGGCCGGCGTGCTGCTCCCATCCAGGCGGCCGGTAAATCTCCAGACCTTGCGCCGCGCGGCTGATCTTCTGGAGGCCGGCCTCGATGGGAACACGCACGCGCTCGTCGGCGAGCAACTCCGGCGTCAGCAGCCGCTTCCACCCTTGGTGCCACGCCGTGGCCTCCGCCACCGTGGGTCTCGCGGTCCACAGCCACCGGCACAGCGCGTCCTGCCACTTGCCGAGGAAACCCTCCTCCAGGAGCCGCGCCATGTCCCGCGCCGGCACCACGGACAGCCACCTCATCACGCCGCCGAACCCGCCGTCCTCCTGCTTCGGCGGCGTGACGCGCACCGCCCGCAGGCCCCGCCTCAGGTACGGCACGACATGCCGGCCGACGAACTCCTCCCACGCCGCCGGCCCGAACGCGTCCTTCCACGGCAGCACCATGTCGTAGTCGGCCGCGGCGCGGGCCGCGTGCCATCCCGGCAGCGCCTCCCCGAGCTTGCGCCGCACCGTCGCCAGCAGCGGCTCGAGCCGCCGGCGCCTGAGGAGCGGGATCCACGGGCGCACCCAGGCGTGGCACGGCACGGGCTCCCACCGCGGCTCCCACGACTCGACGGCGGCGGACAGCTTCGGCATGACCGCCTGCTCCAGGAGGCGCTGGGTCGCCGGGAGCGGCAGCGCGTCCCGCCACGTCTCCAGGAACCGGACCATCGGCGCCGGGTCCCTGGCCTCCCACGTCTCGGCGGCCGACGCCAGCACGGACCCCACCACGACGTCGTCGACCAGCGCGGCGTACGGCGACGCGGCCGACCCATCGTCCAGCAGCGCGCCCTTGAGCCCGGTCACCGCCTCCAGCCCGCGCGACGGGTCCTCGAGCGGCTCCCACTGCTGGAACACCGCCGCGCGCAGCAGCGGCGCCGCGATCGCGCGCGCCGCGTCCTCGAGGCGGTACGTCGTGTACTCCCGGGGGCACCGCTCCTTCAAGGCCGTGAACTCGCGGGTCAGCTCGGCCGTCGTGAGCGTCCCCGACGAGCTCTGCTCCCGCACCCGCTCCATGGCCTTGGCGATCTCCGCAGTCGCCTCCCCGTAGCACAGTTCCCCTTGGCCGCTCGACCATCGAGACGCCCGGGCGAGTGCCTTGTGCACCCTCGCGACGGCCTCGGCGGCGCCTTCCTCCAGTGGTCTCGCTAGGATGATCTTCTCGTCAAACTCCCGATGGCGCTTCCGTTTCTTTGCTCCTCCGGCTTCATCCCACGCGGGCCAGTCCTCCGCGCTGGGAGGCGGCTCGAAATCTCCGCCGGCGAATCCCTCGGCGGAGCCGAGGCCGGCGTTCTTGGGCCGCAGGATGACTTCGAGGGGAGCGACGATCCCCTGGCCGTGCCTGCCGAGCCCCGTGCCTTCCCTGTAGTTCATGCGCTTCATCATCTTCGCCACCACCGTGTTGGACGCCAGGCTGCCGGGCGCCGGCGGCGACGTGGCCTTCGGAACCGGATTCCCAGACGACGCTGCGGCGGGACTACGAGAATCCCCATGGTTACCGGACGGAACGCCCGCGGAGACGAAATGGACGAGCTTGGGGAGATCGCCGGAGCCGCGCGGTCGCTTCTGCGGCGGACGGCTGTAGTCTGCGCCGGAGCGAGGGGCAGGCGCGGAGTTCCCGCCCGTTCCCCACCGTGCGCTAGCTCGGCTGCGGTTCTCGTCGACGTAGCTGGCGTCGCGCCGCTCGTCGGCGTCCATGACGTACACCCACGCGGTGGTCTCAGGGGATGGATCTGACGGGAGTTGCGGAGCGAGTTCAGGGTTGCCCGGGCAGCCGGCGGCGGCGGCGGCTACCACAGTCCACACGTAGCGCGTTTTCTCGCATCGAACGTCGATGCTGCGGCCCTTAATATGGTGGGCGTGATACGCGTGCCCAAGAACCCAAGTCCGAGTCGGGACGAATATGGAAACCTTTCGCGACAGCCCAGCTGTGGGCTTCGGATATCGGTCAGTGAGTAATGGCGTTGCTGATCTGAATCGGACTTGTGTGTTCGCATTGGGAACTTGTCCTGCTCGCCCATCGTCTGCTCGGCTCGATCCTAGTACTGCAGACGTGGTGCGCCAAAGCCCGACAAGCTCGTACTAGGCCAATAATGCCCAGGTCGATCCTATGTAGTAATGCTGCAATTAATGTTATAACCATTTGCTTATCTGCCCAAACATAATCAATTCTATACACACCAATTAAAAGGGGTAGTTCAATTGAATGATGAGAATTGAAGGCACAGCCTCACGCACAAGACAAGCTTGCATCTCGCTCTCGCGCAAGTTGTTCGTGTGAGGGCTTGTTTGGAGACTAGCTAGTGCAAATGCACAAAAATGCTAAACTAGCAGTAGCACCTCTAAACATGAGTGCTAATGAGAGTGCCAAAGTTTAGCAAACTTCAAAAACATAGGCAAACTATTAGATGGGGAGAAGGTGCTAATAGATTCCATTAGCATGTCTTCGCAAAAAAAAAAACATTAGCATGTGAATAGCACGTAGCTCCAACGAGGATAGTGCTAACTTCAGCACTTGAAATTAGCTCCTCCAAACAGGGCCTAAGATGTTCCCTCGCGCGCGTACCCAGTTACTACCATTGATTTGCTTTTTTCACATCTTTTGTACATTGGACGTTTCAACGCCCAGGCCTGAGCTTCCTTGGGTTACGTTTTATTATACGTTTTTATTGTTTTTGGTTTTCAATAAAAAAAGAGACAATGTTAGACTGGGCCACTAATATTCTTTCTAAGCCCGAGAACATCTGTAGCTGTACAAAGGCCCAAATCGATTTGGCCCAATCATGAATTTAGTCCTGGATTCGTCCAAACAAAATACCAATGCTCCAACACATACTCGTATAAAATAAGAATTAAAAAACATATAAAAATAAGCAACTCTTTCGTATTCTCTCTTACATGTTATCCAAACTGCGCACTTCACTCTCTTGGTTGATTGTATTTGCTAGAAAAAGCTAGGTCTAACCCTAACCAACTCTGATCAATGAAACTAAACAATTCGCTTGGGGCTCTCTTGCCGTTTGCCAACAACTGGTGGGAAGCAGATGCAATTTGAAGACGAGGCAGACTCAGTTTTTTTGGGGGGGAAAAAGAGATGAGGTGGTAAACCATTTCCCCCTGTTAGCTGTGTAAAAAAAAATTGGGATCTCCCCCTTATAAGCTGTGTAAGGTTCATGCAAATAGCTGAAAGTGCTAAACTTTAGCATTAATTCACCAAACGGAGAGTGCTAATAGAGTGGACTAAACTTTAGCCAACACTTTAAAACTTTTGCATATATATGAGTGTTAATACTCTCTCTGTTTTTATTTACATGTCATGTTAAGTTATAACAAGTCAAAGTTAGCCAACTTTGATCAAATCTATGAAAAAATATTACAATAAATTACTACCAAACATATGCACTATTAACATATGTTTAATGGCGAATTAAATATGCGCTATTAACTTTATAAAATTTAACTAGTACAAATATAATACGATATTTAAACAAAAATAGTGGAAGTATATGCTAAAGTTTCATACTTAACTTTAGTTCCTCCAAATAGAGCCTAAACCATATTGGAGCTGCAACGAAGCCACTAATCTAGCGTGAACGGAAAGCTGTTACAAACCAGAGTTCGTTTTGGACATAGGCTTGACACTACCGGCAGCTGCGTGACACTTAATTTGTACTCCCTCCTTCCCTGTTTATAAGGCATACACGTATATCAAGATTCAAACCTTGTCATCTTTGACCAATAATTTGACTATTAAAATTTTATTTTTATAATGCAAATTTCATATAATTGGATTCATAATCAAATATATTTTACAATGATTATAAGTTTATAATCAAAAGTGATATAATATATGATAAATAAATGGTCAAAGTGTTGTTTAGAAGACCGTGTCATGTTCCACCATGCCTTATAAACGGGGAAGGAGGGAGTACATATCTTCTCGGATTTTTTTTTTTGAAAACAGAAAAAGGAATGCATTTATCATCGATCGAAAAGGAGAAAAGGGAAACAGGGTAGCGCTATGCCTGTCTGGGTCCAAAGCACCAGACACCTGGAGCTCAGGCACCCGCACCAAAACTCCCCACCTGCATTCCACTGAGCGGTGGTCCCGGGCGGGGCTCACGCCCATGACCCCGCGCGTACACCGCCCTCTGAGTTCCCATAGCGCGCCATCCCTCTCGCCTGAACATATGACAATACTGCCCTCACTAGTTTGCCAATAACCACGAGTCTGCCCTCATGCGGGGCCACCACCACGCGGAACCGCGGTGGCAGTTTCGTGATTAGTGCGGAAATCCCAGGGATCTCTCGAAGGACCTCCGGTATAAATAAGAGCCTGCCCCCCTCGCACGCCCTCCTCCTCTTTTAACCTGAAATTTTTTCTGCCTCCACCCCCTCTCCCTGTCTATCCTCTCGCTCTCCCTTCTCGCCCACCGTTTCGTCTTCTGTTCTTGGTTTTTGCCCTGTGAATTTACGGTCCTGCCCCCGGGTGGGCCCCACAGCCGGCCTTTCTCTTTATCTGTTTTTATTTTTTTTCTCCCGAGACCATCTGCCTCCCCCCTTGTTTTGGTTTGCCTTTATTTTTTCTTCGTCCGCAGCCACAAGAGAGAGTGAGGGAGAAAATAAAACTCTCTTTTTCTCCGTCCTTTTTTTCTTCTTTCCGACGGCTCGGCCCCCGCTGACGTGGCGAGGGACGAAGCGGAGCCGTCGATATGTCGCTCAGCGAGAAGCTGGAGGCGGCGCGTGCCGCTCTCGGCAAGCGCAAGGAGCGCGAGCGCGAGCTGCAGGCCGCGCAGGCGCAGGCACAGGCCCCCGCGCCGGCTAAAGCCGAGCCGGGCAATAAGCCGGCTCCGGCTGGCCCCGCCGGCGGCAACAACAAGCTGCTGGCCGGCCACCTGGCGCACGAGTTCCTCGCCCACGGCACGCTCCTGGGGCGACGGATCGAGCCGGGCCGCGCTGGGCCGGCTCCGGCTCCGGCTCCCGCGGCGCGAGCCGAGCCGGACCCGAAGAGGAGGTACGCCGAGGTGTCCTGGCTGCTGAGGACCAGCGGGGCCCACATCCCCGGCGTCGTCAACCCGACGCAGCTCGGCCGCTGGCTGCAGATTAAGGACTGACCTGCCGGCGGGACAGGTGCCGCGGCGCGCCGGCGCCATTGGCCGGGAGCGCCGCCGATCGACGGCGACCAGCGAGGCTTTTGTTCTGACCTGCTGCAGCTGCAAGAGAACCGGACCTGATTCCTGCCTGCTGGAAACATCACCAAGTATTCAAGCGGTTTAGCCATTTCCGCCTTCTCTGCTATGTGCTCTCCTCCCCTTTTTTTCACATATATTAGATTCTCTCTAGATCTAGCGAGATCGATGGAAACCTCCGCCATGTACTAGATTTTATTTGACGCATCGTTACATTACATTACATACTGTTCTAAGTTTTCTCGTACTAGTATCGTGTATCCATCCTCTGTCTCTCTGCATGAAGTCGTGTGTGTGTGTGTGACTGGACGGGCTCTCATCTCGTGTATGCTTGCTCGCTAGCCCTGTTCCTCTCTCTACTGATGACTGATGAGCACAGCTACAGCCAGGAGCTGATCAGCTCACATGCATATTCGCATGGCGAAAATGGTGCTGCGGCGGTATGGCGGCAGGCGGTGCGACAAGCATGGCGTGCGTGTCGTCGGCTCGTCGCATCGGTGAAGGTGGCAAAGGCTCGGGCGTGGGGCCGTGGCCTGTGGGTTCCTTTATATGGAAGAACACTAGCTTGGAACACCGTTGTTTAGATGCCTCTTGCGTGCAGGGGACCGGTTTTTTATTTTTATTTTTATTTTCATTTTCGAGGAAGGATCCGAATTCGGGAGAAAGGAAAGAACAGCTAGCTGCCCTCTCCGTTACCAGGAAGGCAAGGTTTATAGCTGATGTAACCCGTAGAATAGCTCGATATGGTTTATGGGATTATGCATTTGCTAAGCACACTGCACACCTTCAGCTTCTTCTTTTTTCCCAAAGAAAACTGTTTGAGAGAAAAAAATTTCTGAGAAGGTGAGTAAGCATGTTTTTTATTAAGAGAGAAATATAAGATGGTTGCTGATACAGGTGGACCTGGAATTTCATTGCCGACTTGTGGGACATCCTGGTTGAGGCCTTTTCCAATTTCTTTATTGGGAGCAATAAGAGGGGTAGGTCAGCTCCCATCTTCCTCCCATGGGGGAGCTTATTAGTTGGACGTTGTGGTTGCCATTGTTTGATTGGTGGTAGTATAATGCCCCCCAAGTGATTTGATTCCTGTACCGACCTGGTCCATTTCAAGCTGTCATAACTGGATGGGGCCAGTGCTGATCTACTCCTCTTTTCATTCACCATCGCTCATTAGTGTTGGGCCCTTTCCCTTTACAGGTAAACGCAAAAAAAATTTCGAAGAAATCTTGCCAATTTGAAGTACTAAATGAAGTCTATTTACAAATTTTTTTGCACAGATGGGTTGTAAATCGCGAGACGAATCTAATGATGCTAATTAATCCATGATTAAGCAATAATTAGCGAATGGTTACTGTAGCATCGCTGTTGCAAATCATGGATTAAGTAGGTTCATTAGATTCGTCTCGTGATTTACAGCCCATCCTTGCAAAAAAAATTGTAAATAGACTTAATTTAGTACTTCAAATTAGTAAGATTCCTTCGTAAAATTTTGCATTTACAGTTTTTTTTGTATTTACGGGGTGGGAACTAAACAGGGCCTTGGTCAATGGCTTATGGAGGGACAACTATGGATGGAGTCAGAGAGAGAAAGAAATGATAACAGAGGCAAAGGGGAGAAGTGGCTGGAGCTGGGAGGTGGAAAAGGTTGTCACCTTGAGTTTACGTGCTCATCCCAAATACCGATTCGTCTGGCATGCAATCGAGTAGCATGGTGGCAAGCGATGTCTGTGTTGTTCTCCATTTGGGGGTTACAGAGCTCAGAGCATTGTGTAGGAGACGAGGACGGGGAAAGTATAAAAGTAAACTGATGAGCGTTATGAGATGGATATATATCAGGCTGTCATTAAACTATGCTATAACTAGGCAATTATGCCCGTGGTTGTTATGGATAAAGTTAGTTCGAGTATCGGATATTTATTGGTGCCCGCGCATTAAATTGTAGGGATCTATGTGATTGAGTTATGGACAGAGAGATTGATCCAATATAAAAAATAGCGGGCTAAGATATTTAGTGGAAACCTATCAAAAAGCTAGAAGAGCTATAACTTATCATTTAGCAGAATGATAAAATAATCAATAATTACATACAAAATTAGAAGCATCATTGGTCTAACACTCTAAAATACACTCAACACGTCTCTTGATTGCCCAACTGTGCCTGTGCTGCTTTGTCTATATGGTCCACACTAGTTATATTGATTTTTTTTATTTCTTTTGACTACATCTTTAGCGGACATAGCAGATAAATATTGTGTACCATAGCGGTAGATCTCTTAAAATGCTAATAGTGGGCTATTTTGTACATTGAGTTGGTCTGACTCGCATACGGAATGAACTAAGACTCACTTATTACTAATAGGTGACGGACCAAATCAAATGGACTAAATCAAAAATTTAGGTACAAATTTTACTCGCTTTAAAAATAAATATAGATATCCAGTTTAAGTGAACGGATTGATTAGCAATACACACCCAAAATACACCAACCACACCCTGCAAGGCAAAGGCAATGCAAACAAAAATGTAAGGACTCCTTCAAGCTATCCCACACCGAGTCGCGAGTTATTATTTTTGCGCATGCTTGTAAGATTTATTTGCTCTCGCTTCACAAGACCTGACTTATTTTTCACATATATTCAAGATTAATATACCATAATTGCCTCCCGCCCCTCTCCATCTCATCCCATTCATTTAACTATCTTATTCTTTCCCACATGTTGCCTGCGTGGCTGTGTCTGTCTCCCTACCGCCCGCCGAAGCCCATCTCCCCCTTTACCACTTCCCATTAGTGTTGTGTCCTCACCTTCTCGCGGTGCTAATTGTCGCTAAAGAATTGAAGAGGGACACCAATCTTTGCTAAAAAGGAAGCCATGAATTGGGTTCCAAATCCTCTTGCCGATCTGGAACCACCCATCTCCTATTTCTGCTTCCTACGCCTACACGTTTAGTTTCAGTTATCACGATACAATTTTTTTGAACCAAAAGGCTGGAGCTCTGCCGCTCAATTAAGACGATAGAAAAATTATTTACAAGAAACATTAACACATCAGGATGACAAAAGGACTTCCAAAGGCTAATCTATCCAAGCGACGCGGTTGAGCACAAACACGACACACTGCCAAAAGTCATCGTTGCCGAGCATGGAAGCGAAGCCGCCAGCAGCTCCGACTTTCCGTGTCAAGCCACCCACGAACCACGCACCGGTGGTTCCGAAGCAAACGGCCACAATCGGTTATCGTTGCCAAGCTCAAAGAAGAGCAGCTTCGACTTCCGGTCATAACCCACGCCTCACCCCAGTGGATGAAGACCCCCAGCAGAGACCCCAGACTTCGGTGGAGGGCAGAGGTCGTCGTGCGTCATCGTTGCCGAACCACGTCCCTACGTAGCAGCTCCGACTTCACGTTGCAAAACCCATCTCCACGCGTTGACCGGGCGCTAAGAATCAAGAGCATCCACCCAGGAGACTTCAAAGCCACGACAACATCCAAATACGACGCCTTCAACAAGGGAGCGACAACAATGCCGCTGCCGTCGTACATCCACAATGGACCGAGTTTTCACCCATGGACGTCGACACTAGGGGGAATACACGACGCCCCCAACAGGGGAAGCGGCGCCAATGGCGTCGCTGTCGCCAAGGCTTTCGCCCAAGACCCCACTAGCGCCAATGTCGAGCCAAGAAGCCGGACCCCTCGCCGTCCCACACCTTCAAACGCCGCTGTCCCGCCGCCCCATGGAGGCCTCATCCGAGGGCAACGACGCGCCGGCTGCACGCGGCAGCCGCACAGCAGCGTTGACCGCCATGCCCTCCGACCAGGCAACACATGGGGCCGGACCTGCCTCCACCGCTCGCGTGACACCGCCGCACGTCGAGGCTGTCGACGACCACCGCCGCTGGCACAAGCACCCGCCGCCGCCGCTGCCCTCGAGCCAGCAGCCACGGGCGCGCGCCACACTACCAAGGGCCCCGCCCCCTACTTGAGGGCGCCTGCCCCGGCCGCTAGGGCAATCGGCCTGGCCCCCGGCGTCAGGCCGCCGCCGCCGCCACCGGACCGCCCATGGCCACCAGCGTCGTCGGCCGATGTAACGTCCCGCCTCCCCGAGGTCGGGTCTGCTTACATCTAGCAGCTTTCTAGAACACAGACTATCCTCACAGACCAACACATGTCTTTTCTGCACACTTTGTCCTCACTCGTTCGCACTCGGGAATAACTTCCCGATCGGTCACCCATCCCCAAATTGCTCCGGGCCAAGCACGCTTAACCTCGGAGTTTTTTGGAGACCGGTTTCCGGAAAAAAAAATTGCAACTTGTTGGTATGAGTATCCTATTAATCATATTAAGTCCTGAGTCGGGGTGTCCCATACTTACCCCCTTAAGAGACCGACGTCCCCGTTGGTCAATCCCAAGCCAGGAACGTCCTCTCTTGGCCATGTCCCGTACGTCCAGTGCTAACGGCCCATGTGTCATGTCCGTGTGTCCAGTGCCAACGGCGCATCCCAGATGCTCGCGTCGTGACCCGCCACACGGCCGTCCACATGCCGGCGGCATCTGCGCCCCCACGCGACCATGCTCATGCCCGCGCACTTACGCCCGTACGTGCCCATGAAACTACGAGAGTCGGCTCTGATACCATTCTGTAATGTCCCGCCTCTCCGAGGCCAGGCCCACTTACATCTGACTGCTTTCTAGGATATAGACTGCCCTCACAGACCAACACAAATCTTTTCTGCACACTTTGTCCTCACTCGTGTGCACCCGGAAAGAATTTCCCGGTCGGTCACCCATCCCCAAATTGCTCCGGGCCAAGCACGCTTAACCTCGGAGTTCTTTGGAGACCGGCTTCCGGAAAAAAGTTGTAACTTATTGGTATGAGTATCCTATTAATCCTATTAAGCCCTGGGTCGGGGTGTCACAGCCGACGCCCCACCACGGACGGAACACGGCTGGAGCCGCAAGGGCCCGGAGCGCCGGCCCGCAGCCCAACTGACGCAGACCTGCGAGCGCCGCCGTCGCCACGCCCCCGGACCGGCCGGCACACAGCCTCCGCTGCCGCGCTGACGCCGTACTGGACCGCCCATGGCCACCAGCGTCGTCGGCCGACGCCCCCATGACCACGCGCACGCCCATGCTGCACCACCACCAGATCCGGCTGGGGCCATGCCAGATCCGTGGCCCCTCGAGCTCCGCCGCCATGGAGCGCTGCTCGAGCCGGCGAGCTGCCCCGGACGGAATTGACGGTCGCGCCCGCCCGAATCCGCCGGAAGGAGAGGAAAAGGGCCCCGCCGCCGCCCTCCTCGCGAGCCGCACGGGCGGAGGCGTCGGGGGGGGGGGGGGGGGCGGAGTTCCCGAATCGCCCGAGTCGCCCGCACGGGGGCGACGCGGACGCAGGGCTCTGGGATTCTTTTACCGCGATACAAATTACAACCCATCCTTGCATATTAATTGAAGGAGACCATGCCTATGAGCACAAATCCCCAACCTTGGTTTTCTCTTATTTCCCTTTCCTTTTTCCTTTATATGTAAAGTGTTTTATTTAGTTTGCCCACGCTTGATTACACATTTTCTTACTGAACCTTTTTCTCTATTCATCCGGAATCCCACAACTCAAAAATGTTTCCCACTCTTCATTTCTTCGGTTTGGTTGGCTCCATGCCCCATCCTCCACCCACACGCACACGGCACACATCCCACGAAACACAAGGAGCTAGGGCTCGGGGGCCATGCCACTGCATGCTGGCGCCCACACGTACAAACCCTGCTAGGTCTGTTTCTTTCGCTTATTTTCATGTTATGTTTACCATTTTTTCATGAAACTCCTTCACTTACTTAAAATTTCTGAATGGAAACGCTATTACTCTCATCTCGACTATTTCCCGATCTCGAAACTTTTTCCTACTTCATTTGAATACCTCTTGTCAAATCGATTCGGGATTTTTCTCGTTTTCCCGATCTGATTTCCACGAACGCGGCGGGGTCAAGAGGGGGCTTCCTATCTATCTTATGGAAAATAGATAAGCAATTCATCTTTAAAGCTCATTTGGCCCAATTATTCTGTGTAAATTTCTGTAACTATATTCAATATTTTGGTACGATTAATTCAACATTTTTATTAAATAGGTTCAACATTTGACGATTAAATGTTGAAATTGTGCAGACAAAATGTTGAAATTGGGAGAACAAAATGTTGAACTAGAAATGTTGAACGGTGACCAAGTGGCTTCTTCTCCGGCGCGGGCAGCGGCCTGCGCAAGCCGAGGCAGCTGGGGGCGCGCGGCCCAGGCAGTGGCGCATAGGAGCAGGCAGCGGCGCATAGGGACGGGACGAGCAGCCGCAGGGAGGGCCGTCGACCGCAACGGGCATCCACAGGAGCGGCGCGGGCCGCGCTGGGAGCTGGGGCTGTGGCAGCCGCGACGGGCTGTCGCGGGGGAGGCGGCGGCGTCTACGACGGGCAGCCGCAGGGGCAGCGGGCGGCGAAGGGAGCTCGGGCGGTGGGAGCCGCCGCAGCGGGCAGCCGCGGAGGCGACGGAGGCCGCGACGGGCAGCCATGGTGGAGGCGGCGGGCACACGGTGGTGGAGGAGACCGGCGCACGGTGGTGGAGACGGGTGACTACAGTGCGGGATCGGACGGATAGAATCAGTTTGCACGAATCTCAAACAGTGGAAGATGTGGAAGAAAATTTTTTCTAGAAAATGTATAGGATCTCTGGGTCAAAAGTGGGCTCGGAGATCTCATCTTCTTAGCAGGCCGTCAACGAGCCCCGCGCGCAAACGGTCCAGTCCAACAACCCGGCACCCCTACGCAACCCAGCCCAGACCAGCCCAGCCCGCCCCGCCTCGTCTCCCGAGAAAGCGGCCGGGCCGAGCCGCCGGGACGCGGGACGCCTGCGGGGCGCTCGAAGCAGTCAGCCCCACCACCCCCGCCGCCTGAAAATCTCCCGCCTCCCGCGCGGATGGCGTCCGGTTCAGTTCAGACCGCGGCGACGCGCCCCTCCCCGCCCAAACATTTTCCGCCGCCGCCTCCACGCGCTCCCAAAACATTTCCACCGGCCGCCTCCCGCCTGCGCGCCCCTTCCCTCCAGTTCCGAGACCCGCGTATTTACCTGGCGCCAGAGCCCCGCGCCCCAAGTGCTCAAGCTTTCAAGTCTCTCGGCGCCGCATCTGCCTCTCGCCCTCCGCCGGCTCCCCCCCTGTCCCTCTACGGCCGTAGCAGCCCTTCCCGAGGGTGGTTCCGGAGGGAGAGGCTCGGTGATCTCGTCTCTCGTGGCCGGAGAGGATGGAGGGCCTGAGGCGGTTCCTGAACCCGCTGGTGCTCAACCTGCAGAAGATGGAGCTGGAGCTCACCTGCCCCGTCTGGTGGGTCGATCCGTCCCGCGCTCCTCCTCTTTTGCTTTGGCTTTTGGTCTAGAAGATGCGGCTTCATCACAAGCGAACGAAAGATAGCAGTAGGAATGTAGGATGATTTGTCTTCTTTTTATTTTTGTCTGCGCTGAATGTTAAAGGTGTCATTTTTATCGTTCAAGATCTCGCTAGGCCTAAGATTTGCTAGCTCTAGATCCGGGAGCACAATGATGCGCTCCAATCCTTTCTGGATTCGTATACTGAACTTCTCGGTGGTCTGATACAAAAAAAACATTTGTTTGGCAGTCTGAAGTTGCTCAGCGCGCCTACAATGCTACCGTGCTACCACACATCCTGCAGGTAATTTTTTTTCAGACTCCTCATCCAACTGATGTTCGGTACCCTCTACTCATCTTGCCTTGCGAGTTGTGAGCTGTGGCGAGTGGCGACTGACGATTTTGTCGGATTCTTTCAGCAACTGTGCTGCCACACGGACTTCGAACGGTTATAGCTGTGCCATTTGCAAATCGGCATATCATTGTCAAGGTACATTATGGCTCGCTGAATTGTTTCTGAGTTCTGATTGAGGCCTCTATTCTTTTTTTTTTATCTCAGTATTTTTTTTTGCAGATTTAAGGCCAGCTTCTCACCTTGAGGCGATAGTGGGGATTCACAAGAGCCTCTGCTCTACAGTCAGCACCATGATTCAGGAACAGGATGCTCAAGTTCACATTCCTGGTACATTCTTTTTCCATTCCATGTTTGTAGAATATGAATTCTAGACATTGTTACCAGTGGGATGTCAGAGGAAAGGCTGATTGGTGGGGCAAAATCTTCTCTTTGTTCAGTTGCAAAGACAGCGTCCCATGGAACACCAGAATCAGGAAATAGAAGTGGGGTCGAGAAATCTGACCAGATGAAATCGTACAACCCTGTCGCTTCAAAGTTAATATATAACCAATCAGCTGGACCTGCGTTTGGGAACATGGATGGTGTTCAAACAAGAGATCCTGCATTTGAGAACAAAACTGCTGATGCAGCTGTTGCACCAACAGTCCTTGTACAAAAGGGGCATTCTGGGTCACAATCTTCTGATGGCCCTGGGGATTTGGATTGTGATAGCAATGATCTTGAAGGAGAACTGGTAAAGTTCTATTCTATCTTGGCAATCTATTTTTCCTTTCGAAAAGTTGTTTAGAAACATATTCTCTGTAGCTCCACTACTAAATGTTAGCTATTCTGTCAGATAACAAGCAGGTCACCTCTTCAAACTGCACTGAAAAGAGAGGCAAATGTAATGGATGACCATACCAGAGAATTGAAGAAGCAAAAATCAAATGATCAGGTTCAAAGTAAGAGACGTTTCCTATCTGATCTCCTTTCTGAATATTTGGAAATGAAAAATACTAATGTGATTTTGAACATAAATACAGGACAAACAACCATGGCCAGTGCTTGGAAATGTGAATTTTGTCATTCTTCCCAAGTCGCAGAGGTTGGTCTTGCAGAACTTAAAGAAGCGTTGATCTTTGTTCAATATTAGTATATGATCTGCTGATTTCCTGTAAACTTGAAAAATCTAATGTAAATTGTAACTTACAGTGTACTGGCCCTTTGTCACACTATCTACGTGGGGAGCCCTTAAAGGCTGACCAAGCTTGGAAATCAAATGTTCAGCATGTCCATGAGAAATGCATTGAATGGTATGTTCTTGGCAACTTCCATGATAATGTTTCTGAAAGAATGCATACATGGCTCTTAAACAAAATTATTTGCTGTACTAATTTATGGTACCAATACAGGGCTCCTCAAGCATTCTTCACTGGTGATATTGCAAACAACTTGGAGCCTGAGTTGGCCCGTGCTTCTAAGATCAAGTGCAGTGTTTGTGGCTTGAAAGGTGCGGCACTTGGCTGCCTTGTGAAGAGCTGCCGCAAGAGCTTTCATGTCCCATGTGCCCACATGATCAAAGGCTGCAGATGGGATGAAGTAAGTCTCGTTATTTAAATCCACACTGTCCATCATGTATTCAGTGAAAATGTTTGCCCTTCCCTGGTAAAATATTCAGTCAATTGTCTCACTGAACAATGTGAATTGTTCCAGGAAAACTTTGTAATGCTGTGTCCTACTCATTCTTCAAAAAAGTTACCTTGTGAGAGATCAAAGTCAAAAAGAAGGCCCAGTTACAGCAGTATGTCCATTATGCCTGTTATTCTCTGCATTTTGCTATACCTGATTGTGTCTTCTGATGACCCCTTTTTCTTCTGATTCCCCAGACTATCATCTGATATTGATGATCTGAATTCACCTTCTCCAATGCAAAGTGATGAATTTTGGACTGCCCCACCTGTTATGACTAGTGAATGGGTGATATGTGGATCTGCCCTCAATGGCTGTGAGAGGGTAATTGATATTTCTATGATCTGCATAACTGAGGTACTTCATAACCTATTCAAATATGTAATATCCCCTGAAATATTCATAACTTCACAGGAAATCTTGGATCAATTCGAGCATCGAACTGGCATCACAGTAACTAACAGTTGGAGCTCGAATGTGACTCATGTGATTGCTAATACTGATGAACGTGGGGCATGTGCTAGGACACTCAAAGTTCTCATGGCTATTTTAGCTGGGAAATGGGTTCTCAATGTAAATTGTAAGTACATTTTCTCTGAAGTTCAGTAAATATACTTGTGGCTAAACGGGGTCCATTGTGATTTTGGGGCCATTGCATGTTCATCATGATTATTTGACTAAGTGCTGTCACCTCGTAGTGTGGTACTTGATAACTTGAGCTTAGTATATTGTTAGTTAGTAAATTGCTTGCATCTATTTTTTTTTCTTATGCTTAGATTGCCCTGTTCTTCAAGGAAGTTATTCTTATGCAAATTTGCATGTGGTAATTAGGGCTGAAGGCCTGTATTGAGGCTAGAGAACCAGTCCCAGAAGAGCCCTATGAGGTCAGGTGTGATGTTCATGGCTCTTTCGATGGCCCTCGCACAGGAAGGCTTCGAGCGATGCAACAGGTTTGCAAACAAATTCTGGGAGTAAATAAGCTAAATTATGACTACTTCATAGTGACAATCTTGTTGGTATACTGACTGCATACATTTCTTGTTCTGTAGGCACCAAATCTGTTTGCTGGGTTGACCTTCTATTTCAGCGGCCACTTCATGCCAGCATACAAGATTAACCTTGAAGATTTGATTGCTGCAGCAGGGGGGTCGATTTTGGAGAAGAGCGAGCTTTCTAGTACATCCTTGATTCTCTACAGCGTAGAGCCGCCACAAGGGAACAATCTAGACACCCTTAATGAGATCATCAAGAAAAGAGAAGCTGAGGCTGAAGAATTGGCAGCCACAGTCGGCTGCAAAGCTATTCCTCATACATGGCTCCTGGATTCTATTGCATCCTGCACAATCCTCAGTTGACTGTGTGACACTACTTAGGTTCAAACATAGGAATGTAGTTTCTGCTTTCTTTTTCCCTTTTAAAAAGAGGAGATTAGAATGTGATTCACATGCTGTCTTGTTGATCCAAAGTATCTTCAGAGTTTTGATTTTGATGTTGTAACATGACATGAGACTGCAATTGAATTCGAATAAAGTTGTGTACCTCAGTCATGTTACTGTCGATGTCATTTCACATGTTTCACCTACTGATAGGTGCAGTTGATCTGATTTTTCTTTCCAAACAGAAGGGAATGGACTTGGTAGGTAGGGTTTACTCCAATCTCTTGTTGAATACTTGAATTAGGGGGGAAAGAATCACCAGGTGGATATCATCTTTACTGCCTGTTTCAGATCCAACGTTCAGGCACCGTTCAAAAGTTTCCATATTCAGCTGCGGAGTTCGTCATCTACAGCTTCAGCAACAGGAGAAAAGCCTGAAATGATTGTGGAGTGCATTGGAAACAAAGCAAACGGGATGGCTGAGCTCAGGAGGTTGCTTCAGAAGCAGTTCAACAGCAACAGCCAGGAGAGGTCCCCATCATACAATATAGGCCCCGTTTGGCACGGCTCTTGGGAGGGCTTCACGAGCGGCTTCACGTGAAGCCCTCCCAAACGTTTGTTTCAGGACCGGCTTCACACGTGAAGCCGGTTCTGAAGCCGTCGGCGGCTTACACAGGCAAGGTGAAGCCATGAAATCGTGGCTTCACGCGGCTGACACATCAATCTAACAAGTGAAGCTGTTTTGCCAAACATTTTCTAAAACGGCTCTAACTCCACCAGAGAAGCCGCTCCATCTGAGGAGCCAGAGCCGGAGCTGTTTTTGGAAGAGCCGAAGCCCTGCCAAACGGGGCCATAGTCTCACCAGTCATGCAGTCACCAGTGTCCTCTCCCTGATGTCTCTTGAATTTGTTTTCCGTCCACCAGACCATGATCCTGATATCAAAGCAACACTTGTACCTCTCCCTTGTCCTTTCCCTCTTTATTTGATCTTTTTAAGGAGCCGCACCTGGATGCTAAGCACTGACGACGGTACAGCACCATGGCGTTCTTCAGCAGCGGATCACGGGCGCTGGTCGAAATCCTGACGAGAATCCAGAGGTGAGTTGCAGTTTGCTACTCTCTTGTAACCTGCCTGTAAAAACCAATGTGAATTGTGATGGGTAGCCGGGTAGTTCTTTCTAGCCAGGATTGTTCTTCACCGATCTGCACAACAATCTTGAAGTCCCTTTTCCTCGAAAATCTGCCCTGCTAACGCAATCCAAAAGGGAACACTAGTTCTGAGAAAAACTTCCATGAGTTTTGTACAGCATCACCCATCACTGCTAGAGATGTGCTGCTCCTACACACATCCAGACATCATCCTCGCTCCTATACAAACTGTCCCATGTTTTTTTGTTGCAGTGCCGAAAGACCAATGCCTGTTGATCTCACCTTCTTCGAGTTCGGATCGATCCGATACCATGTGGAGGTAATACCGTTTCCAGGCACCTTCGATGAAGAAACACATGGAAGACACACACGAGAACACGATCATGCATCTATCTGCAAAAACGTTGCAGGCTTCAGCGTCGGATCCTGAGAACGCGTACCTGTCGATATCGACGCCACCTCTTTCCCACGAGGCCTCACCCTCCTCCAGCGGCTTGCCCGAGGCCACGCTGCAGGAGGCGAGGAAGGCGTACCACAAGTTCGCGGAGGTCGTCGAGCCGCCCCGAGAAGGGTACGTCCTGACGCTGAAGCTGAACTTCTCCGGCCTCGCCCGGCCGAAAGGTACGAAGAACAGCTGATGAACACTCCTCTTCCAATTGTTTTGGAACTCCAATTCCATCGCCTTGCGTGCTCTTGGAGCTTCCGCGCAGACCGCGTGAAGGCGATCAACCAGGTGTCGCGGCTGCAATCCCTGGTGCTGAGCTCGCAGCTCAGGGACATGCTGGGGAGCCTCGGCCCGTCCGGCACGATGAAGCTCGTGTGCAGCCAGAGGGAGCCCTTCTTCGTCAGCAGGACGGTATTTATTTCCCATTTCCTTGCAACGCATGCAGAAACAACAAAGAAAATTAATCTTCAGAGAATTGAAGGATCTCAGCGTCGTGCGTTCCTCATGCGGCTGCAGGCCGAGAGGATCCACGCCATCTTCCCGATGCGTTTCAGGGACGACACCGACCTGGCCATCGCGACCTCCTTCTTCCAGGAGCTGCAGGACCTCGGGAACTCGTTCGCGGGGGCGCCAAGGTGCAGCTGGTCGCCGATCCCGCCGCCGGAGCTGCGCGGCGAGCACGTGCACCGCCTCACCACCAACGGCGGCTTCGTGTCCTTCGGTGCGTCGGCGGCGCGCCGGCGCCTCCTCCTCCCAAGAGGTAGTTGTGGTGGGCTTGTTGGGCTCCCGTCTCATGCTTCTTGGCCCCCCACGCAGGCGTTCTGTCGCGGCACGCGAGGGGGAAGAAGCGGGCCGCCAGGACGGCCTGGATCCTGCTCAACTTCCAGGCCTTCGTCAAGTATCACATCAAGTGCACCCGGAGCCACATCCAGAGCCGGATGCGGCAGCGGCTGGAGGCCCTGACGGAGGTGATCCAGGACGCCAGCCTACGAGGAGGGAACGACGCCAAGACCACCAGATCACAGGGTAACATTTCTCTCTCGCTTGCTAGTAATTGGGAAAATGAGGCAACTTGGCACCAGAATCTTGGAACAAAACCAGCTCTCGAGCAACGCCCAAAAGCTGGCCTGTTGGTTGCCGGTACGCACGAGTCCCAGATGGCCTACGAGAAAGTGCCGCATGATTGCTGCCTGCAAACTACCATGCAGGCAGATTTGCAGATGCAAGCTACTACTTTCCTCGAACCGTACAAGGTTCCAATGGCAGAGGCAACGGCAACCTTTCCGAACGTGCAGTTGCCGGCCGCATCGAATGGAACGGCACAGCATCATGGAACCATGGTGGCCAAATTTGCCAGTTTCCTTCTTGCTTTCATATATAAATTTTCCTTTTTTAAAAAAGGGTTATTTCTTAATGAATAATGAATTCAATGATTTAAAAAAAACTAAGAGATGGATGTTTTTCTTAACCTCGCTATTTTTATTCTTACTGAATCATGGTAAAGTATTCTAATCTAATAAGGATTTCACGGACGAATATTTTTTTTTCTCGAACGTTTCACGGGCGAATATTTACTCTTCCCTATTTCCTTTAGGTCTTCCCTGTTTCCTTTAGGTCTATTCTGGATGTATGATAGTTATTTTCCATTTCAGTTGGAATTAGCCCATATGAGAAAATTAAGGGGGAGTGGTTTGTCGTGAATCCATTCCATGAGTTTTGGAGGGATGGATTTACTTATTTATTACAAATTACATGCATATGAGGAATAATGTGGTGATGTCTTAATCCATTCCCATTCTCAACCAAATAATAGAAATGTGAGAAGTGAGATGACAATATACCACCTTACTCCCCAAACCAAAACAACCGAAGAGTGGCGCATTTCACCACAATTTTGTTTGGCCATTTTTGCAGCGGTGGTGAAGAAGAGGAGCAAGAGACGGCTGATCAGCTTCGCGAAGGCCAACACGAAGCTGAAGAAGGGTCTCAGGGCCATCCTGGACAAGATCAAGCGGCTGCGGCTCAGGATCAGGGTGAAGGGCCTGGACCGGCTCCGGCGGCAGTGCCGATGCTTCGCCGTGCCCAAGCTCCCGGTGCCGCCACGCCGGAAGGACCACAGGTACCACAAGCTAGCATCAGTGAAATCTAGTGAGCAAGGCTAAAGCGTGATGTAAGTTCGTATACATCAACTTTTTTTTTTGAAGGATGTAAGTTCCTCCACTTTGACTTGACCATCTCCTTGGTCTGGCTTATAGAAATTCTTTTTCTTTGAACAGAAGGCGTATACTGATATAATAATACCACAAAATGTAATCTGATCGGAACAAATCGCATGTTTCCATGATTTTTTTTTCACATGCTTGTCTCCTAATAATGCTTCTCTTATCCCACGCCATGGACTGAGATTTTTGCGAAGAAACAATTACACTTGGGTAACTCACGCCTGGACGTTTTCCTCATAGTCCCATGAAAATTTTCTTGCCCTTTTTTCACCGTGCACATTGGATCAGCATATAGTGTTCCAAATTTTAATAGCATCTTCTTAGCTTTAACTAGTAACAATGCCTGTGCGGCACGCGCGTGCTGCAAGTTGATATGATAATAATTAAAACTTTAATGTAATTTCAGAAATCAGGTAAATTAGGAAATATATATTAGAGTAATTTTATATTTGTAGCAAATATGTACATATGACAAGGACATGGTTCGAAAAAAATCAAATAAACAACTACAATTTAGATTCACACGCCTTAAAAATTATTTAATAACCAAATAAAAGTTAACTCATGCCACAATAACCAAAGAAATCTAATGACGAATTTTAGTAAGCTCAAACAGTCATACATCCCTAAAAATATATAGAAATATTATTCAGTATAAATACTGAGATTCAATTAATTTATGAAATGTAGCATTTCCATTTTTATGAGATCATTTTCACGGATGCTTATTCGTATATGAAATTGTACTATACAACTACCCAAGTGGCCAGCAGATCGTTTTCCTCAGCGTCAGTGTAGGCAACCTATGCATGTGGATTGGAAGCTGCATTTTCATCAACCAGCAACAAGAAAGCTACTCTGTTACTTCTTTCTTTCCTTAAATTCGCTACTTCAACACTTTGGTGCTCTATGCACTATTGATTTTTTTTTACTGGGGATGAACCTGAGTATGGACATAGAAAGTATGAGCCAACTGGGTCCCTAACCTGCAAGGAAACAAAGCAATGTTCTGAATAAGACTATAAAACTGTATTCTAGAGAACCCAACTCTACTCTATAAAAAAGTCAACTTATAAATATATTATCAACAAGGCTCTATCGGTAAGTATTTATAAACTAACCGAAGCTCAAATACTATACCATCCTCATCCAGGTAACCAAACTCCGAAAACCACGACGGGGTGTTCTCTGTTTTTCCCATAATGCCATGCCAAATGCATCCAACCTGTGTAATTGTGCCAAAATTTCATATATTGCAGCTATTCTAGAGTTGCAATATACCATATTTAGTGGCTGGTCTGCTTAAATTTGTTAAGAAATAGTATATGACTTTTATAATAAGCTTCTACCATCTGTTCAGAACACAAGATTATTTGCAAGCCAAGATGACTGGAGTTAGAGGCTGTTAGCATAATGCATTGCTTATTCTTTCAGGTCATTCATTCTGGTTCAAAATAAGAAAAACATTAACAGAATGGTTTCATGAACATGCTCTTCCACTTTGAACAAACTAACAAGTAATGTATGTTCCTGAGAGAAAAATCAGCAATCACGGACATAGAAATAAGGAACAATCAAGTATACAGCTATCTTACCAGGTCACTACTATTGTCGTCATGGTTCCCAGTCCGCACTTGCAAGCTCGGAAGGCTATATATACTCCTACCAGTCTTTCATCCTCATAGCACTTCTGGTTATCATGCTACTATACTCTGCATAGAAATATTTTAAGCAAAAAAGGTGATAAGTAAATCAAACAAAAATTCCTAAAACACAAGATTCATGTGCATGTCATCATAGGAGTCCTCTTGGTGAGGCCATGGCGCGCCAGCATCTCCACTATGCTCGGATCACCAGCATCGTCCTCTGCTGAACTGGATGACAAGCGCCTCTTTTCTACATAATACTGCCAGGCAACAAAATCTAAGTTGTACCTCAAATGTATCGTGCATTGTTTCATGGAAGAACAAACAAAGAAAAATCACGTCCATACACAATGCACATATAGTAAAGACACGCGTGGACATTTCGGTGAACACGTCGGAGGGGCGAATGGTCTTGAGGAGGACATCCTCGGTGCCCTCCTTGAGGCACTGGCTGATCCGGTTGGTCACATTCTCCGATTTATGGCCCGCTATTTAAAACATTGATTTAAACTAAAGATGTACATGGGTCAAGAATGCATTTTCAAATATTCTAGTAGATGAAAATTTAAGCATAAGTGCAATTCAACCACATAAGACCACAAATAAAGTTACGAGTACAAACCGCTCGAAAACATGTCATGACTCATAAGTAAAAACCAAAACATATACTCCCTTTGTTCGAAAAAAAATGCAAATATCGCTTCCCAAGGAGTTAAACAATTTTAAATTTGACCAAATTTATAAAAAAAAATTTAGCAACATTTATATTGCAGCATGATTTGTCTAAGTAACTTTGCAAACTGGAAACATCTCGATGGAACAGAACTGTTAGTTGAACAATCTGAAACATTAATAATGTTTCTGAATTTAAGGTGCTATTAAAAAAGAATAAACAACATATTGTTGAATAGATTATTTTTTCCATATAATATATTAATACATGCATTGAATATCATCCAAGTTTGGATTAATCTGTTTGGAAATAAAAATGAGCATATCTGTTTGGTGACAAAGAAAAAAATTTACCTGTCCTCCCTTACCACATGGTGCTGATGTGGATATTCAAAACTGCTAATGACAATTCACTATTTTACTATGATATTATTTTGAAATGCTTTATGTATTAAATGACACACATTAAAAAAAACAATGGACCCGAGCAGAGGCAACATGTTTGCATCAGTTTAGCAAGACAGATAACCAACAATATTGGCCTTAAGCAATTAGGTACCACCTCCAATATGCAAAATAAAAGCCATACATTTTGCTGGATTTTTTTATGTATGTTCATGATCTTTATTTATCTCCAAAATCATAGATGCATCTCAATAAAAACCTTTGAGATTACTCAGATTAAAACAAGAGGATTACAACTTAGATTAAAATCATAGATGCATCTTAATAAATTTGATCAACAAGTCAACCTACATTGGTGTTGTTCATCGACCATTGGCAGCTTGAGCCTTGAAACCGCCGAGAGCACTGAAAAGGGAGCAAGAGGAACAGGTTAGAACATCTTAATAAATTACAACAATGAACTCATCCGGACGACATTGTGGCTAAGCATCAAGGTTAACTTAACCTTGTTCCAGGGCAGGTCACAGCGTTTCCTTTGCACGAATCTCAGAACTCAAGTTGACGGCGATCCCCAAGGGTGGGTACGTCCGCCATAGGATACCAAATCCTCGTTGCGGCGCCCATCGAGAAGGATCATCGGCCAGCACCCAAACCAATCGCGGCACATGAATTTCGTTTAAGGATCATCGGCCATCGCATCACCCGAGAAGGAAGAGGAAGAAGTAATCCGCCGCCACGAGCCCGTAAAGCCAGCAGATAGAAAGGAAATCAGCCGTTGCCAAGGTCATCAGCTACCCGGAACGAGGTCCCATCGCGGGGAAAAACAAGGGTCCAACCTTCCGCAGATAGGCAAGAACAAACTGACCTCACTGCCAAGGTCATCAGCACCCTCCGCTCGCCGCTCGCGCCGGCCACCCCAGCCCTTCCTCCTGATGCTCGCGGCCACGAATGCAAGCGCCTCATGGGCCGAATACCGCGGCCGACCGCGGGGCCTCTGAAGAATAGCATCACGGCCAGCAAGCCCCCCGCGCCGGCGGCCGCAGCCAAGTCGATGAAGACGGCGACGCGCGCGACGGGGTCCTGGCTTGCTCCTGCAGTCCCGGCTCGAGCCTCGCGAGCGCTGCGGCGGCCAGGAGAGCGTCCTCGGCGCCCGCAACGGAGTCGTCGATGGCCAGCACCCGCATGTGGCCGCCGTCGAGGAACGCCTGCACCGGCATCCCGAGCCCAGAGGACAGGCACCCATTGGCGGGAGCGGACGTTGGAGGCCCTCCTCGCGCAGCGGCCCCTCGCTTGCCGGCCAAGCGAAGCAGCGTCCAGGGAAGGTGAGCGATCAGGGAAGACAGCAAACCTAAACCCTAAGAGAGCGCCGGCATGGCCGCCGACCAGCACCCGTCAATCCCCGACGTGCGCGGCCCTCAATCCCAGTATAGCAGCTAGTCGGGACGGCGTCATCCTTTCCTCGTCAATCTGATCGCACGGGATCACCGCGTGACGCCGCGATCACGGTAGCCCCCCGTAGCAGGCGGACAGGACGACGCGATCCCGTTTCCCCCCGAAGCAGGCGCGGCGATCACGGAAGCCACCGCGATCACGGAAGCGCGATGGCGCGTGGGCGGGGGTACAAAGCGCGGTGAGAAAAAAACGTCGAGGGAGGCAGAAACATCACGAAAACCTTGTTTTTGCCAATAGAGAGTTTTCCTCGAGCCTGGTTCAACCAATTTTTTTTTGATTTGTGGACCCTTTGTGAGAGGGTAGGGATAATTTTTATGGTGGGAGACTATTTCAATTGTTTTTGTTCCTTATAGTATAGATTCATGAACAAGCAATAGCGATGACTTTACAGCGTTGTTTCGTCATGCAACTGGCTCAACACCTAAAATGTCTGATTAAAAAACGCCTAAAGAGTCTGATTTAAAAAAAATCTAAAGAGTCTGATTGAAAAAAACGAGTCAACATGATACTCCCTCCGTTTCAAATTATAAGACATCCTAAGAATTTTAAAGAGTCAAAGCAATCTCAAATTTGACCAAAATTATAGAGAGAAATATAAAATTTTATGATATCAAATTGATGTATTATGAAAATATAACTAATAAATAATTTAATAGTACTTAGTCTATATAATAAATATTATTATTCTATTATATAAATTTAGTTAAATATAAAAATTTTGATTCTCTAAAATTGTTGGAATGTCTGGTAATTTGGAACGGAGGGAGTACAACGGAGGGGAGAGTAGTGGCGGCTGCGCAGGGGGGCGCTGGTCCGTCGATTGGTTGCAGCCTGGCAGGCGTGACGGCGACGGCGTCGCAGCCTCGGGAGCGCGTGACGGCGTGAGCCGGAGGCATCAAGCCGACCGGAGCGCGCGAGCCGGTTACCAGGGCCGGAGTTTGGCGGTGCGGTTAGTTTGGGCCTTTGGCCGGACTCGCGGCCCAAACACCAAACTTTCAAGCTGAAATTTCGGATAAAAGGTTTCCAGAATAAAAATTGAATTGAATAAAAAGTAGTTTCACCAATCACCACTCCCCATTCGCTTGGCTAGGGCCCCAGTACGGCAGTACCCCCGCGCCCTGGCAGGTCTCCGCGGCAACGGTCAGATTCCCCACGAATCCAAAGCCAAGCATCGACGGCAAATCCCCTTCAAATTCTCGAGACCCAAAATTAAATCCTCCTCCTGCCCGCACCCCCCCGAGTCCGGATCCATGGGCTGCTTCCTCGCCTGCTTCGACGGCGACCGGCGCCGCCGCAGCCGGAAGTCGCGGAGGCAGTCGCCGGCGAGGTCCCCGCCGCGGTCGATCCATGTGAGGGCTCTGACTGGCCCGGGGCACCCGGGGCCCCGCGCCGTGGCACTGGCAGTACGCGGGGGGCGGCGGGTTTCTGACTGGGCTTGGGGTTTTCTGTCGCGCAGGTCCCTGTGATCCGCTCGGCGGCGGCGGATGTGGTGGTGAAGGAGGTATCGCCGCCGTTGCGCGGGGCGAAGCCCTCGACGCTTGCGGCGGCCGCGGCTGATGTGGTAGTGAAGGAGGAGGCGGCGCCGTTGCGCGGGGCGAAGCCTTCGACGCTGGCGGAGGCCATGGAGGTCCCGGACGAGGTGGCTGGCGAGCCGCCCGCGGCTGATGTGGCGGCGAAGGAGGCGGCGCTGCCGGCTTCACCGCCGCCTTCGGCTGTGGTGGTCGCGGATGAGGCGGTCACCGACGCGAGCTCCGGCAAGGAGCTGAGGTGAGGAAGAGCGCTGCGGCTCCAGTGCTTGTTAAAATTCCGTAGAGAGGAACTGGAGTTGTGCTGTCTGCAGTCGCTGCTGCTCATGGATGCCAATCCTTTATGCACGTGTTTCCAGTTTTTTTATTAATAAAATGCTAGAACTGGAGCCGTGCTTTGACTCAGGTGCAACGCTCATGCTGTTGGCTCTCACTTCTGCCCATGGGTTCCATTTCCTGGAACTCAGCCTGCCCGCAGATGCAACTGTCTTAATGCTTGTGCTTTCCAGATTTTGCAGTAATTTGCTTGTGGTGCAGTGCTTCTTACTCTGATTTGTTTGCAGGGAGTCGATTGAGCAAAAGGAGTCACCTGTGTGCTCTTTGCTGACAGAGAAGCAAGCCACACCGCCGCTCTCCCCTGTGAAATGTTCTCCTATTGTGGCAGCAATTGTTTCCCCACAGGAATCAGTGGATTGTTCGCCTGTTGTGGCAGCAGTTGTTTCCACTCCTGATTCAGACCACAGGTAGATGAATGGACTACTGTACTTTTTATATGATTTATGATGCATCTTTGATGGCTCCTAATAAGCCACGCCATCTTTCGTGATGTGTAGGGAGGTGAGTGAACATGGCAGTCGGAGCAGTGGCAAGAAAAAAGTAACATTCGACATGAATGTCACAATTTATGAAAAATGCAGTCTTACCTGATCAAGAGGAGCCACCAGAGGAAGATGAAAAACATGTGCAGAAGGCTGTTGTGCTCCCAGAGAATCACCGTTACCGGAATTGCTCTGACAGCGACGATGATGTTGAAGATGAGTATGCTGAAGATGATGTCTATGGTGATGATAGTGATGAAGAGGAGGATTTTGTGGACTGCAAGATTGATTTGGTTGATGATGAGGAAATGATAACTGAAGATCACAAGCTTGAGTCTCACGAGTCTCTATTCTCACTGTCAATGTCTAATGATCAGCAGAATGACCAAGAAGCTATCAGTCCTGCACCCAAGACCAGTGGTACCTCTGTAGAGGCAGAAAGCCCTCTAATTTCGAGAAACAATCTTCGTGATAGAAGCCAGTGTGTTCATCCTTTGCTGAACCCGGTTCAGGATCTGTCACAATGGAAGGCAGTTAAGAGTCTCAAGACCCAAGCTGTATCAGGTAAAAAGTTGGACAAGGAGAATGTAAACCTAGCGCCAGATGTCGGTGCAAGACTGAAAAGGATGAACCGTAGCATATCTGGCGAAAAAGAAGTTTCTGTGGACGCAAGCCTCTCTACTTGGTTGAATTCTTCTGAAAACTCAACTGTGGACAAGGCACAGAGCAAATCTCCTTGTTCCATTTCCTCAGTAAGCCGAGAGGAAAGACCTGTCCTGGGTGCTCTGACTGTTGATGACCTCAAGCAATCATCATCTGCATCAACTCCACAAAGGTCTCCAAGAAGTAACCGTGAGGAGGCTCCGATCTTGGGTACGGTAGGAAGTTACTGGCGTTGCACAGAGCAGGACAATGAGTATTGTTCTTCTAGATCTGACCCAGGAACTAATGGAATACCCAATACAACAAGCAAGTACAGAGAGGTACGCTAAACATGCCCTGAGTCATACATTCCCCTGGAAGGCTGGAACACTTTTGTGATATACTTGTCCTTTGGTGGATTGTTTCAGGATAAAAGGGTGAACTGGCACTCAACTCCCTTCAATGTGAGGCTGGATAGAGCTATGAAGAAAACTTCTGCATGAACTGTAGCTGTTTCTTCAAGTCTTGGGAGGGATTGAATCTCCGTTCAATGAGTGGTCACAAGAATTTCCCTGCTCTAAGGCTCTAAGCGCAGTCTTGCCCATACATGACACTTCCTCTATGTTTTGTCTAGTATTTTTCATGTGCAAATACAATTGCATTGTACTACATTGGAGTTGAGAGGTGCGTCTCTTGTTCATGCCGCCGGATATGTACGTGCTGGAGTCTTGGGTTTGTTTGCGTCTGTATATTTGCAAATGGCTGTTGAGTTTGTGGTAACAAAATAATATTTTTGCCCTGGCTATCTTTTGATGTATTATGTGCCTCTTCACTGTTCATGGTAATCTCGGCCAAGCGTCCTGAAGGCTGAAGCTGCAGTTTTGCTGCTCATTGTTGCACCAATGCACCATGTTGCCCTTGGCTTGTCATATGACTGAGACTGACGCTGATTCGCTGAAGTGATCATCCTTTCTGTGTTGTATGATGATCCTAAATGTTTGGGTGTACACATTCTCAGCCTACTCGTATTTGTGCTTCGTTGCGAATCTGAACTCTTCAAAACTGGGTCCCCTCCTTTTTGATCTTGAGTCGTGATAGCCGCTTCAAGGACAACTTTTTGATCTTGAGTCGTGATAGCCGCTTCAAGGACACCCTTTTGCCAGGGGTCAACTCGGGCGTAGCATAGTGTGGTTAGTTGGAAAACCTTTCTGTCAAGGCTAACGGCAAGTATATTGGTGCTGTCTAATAGATGGTCTCGTGCTTTAATTCATAATCTTGAGACAACTTAGCAGATGACCTTCACAATAGTTTGTCTTTTTTTTTATCTCGTATTAATGCTATATTCCTTAATTTGTGGAATGAGAAAAAATATTGAGTTGCATAACAACAACTACTAATACAATGGTTAGTAAGTGGTCTTATAGTTCTTGATTTTAGCTTACGAGATGGTTGTTCCGCAAATCAATCGTCTCGTTCTCTTTCCTTCACATTACAAAAAAAATCTATGTGAAACTACACAAGACGATCTATAAAACCGCTTACATCAGTGTACCAACCAACCTGCCCTGATAATTCCATAGCAACTAATTTCAACATTTTCAGCAGATTACTTATTCCTCTCCTCAAGACCAAAACTATCCTTTTGGTAATAGGGTGTGCTCCAATAGATTACAAATTTCATCCGCATTTCCAAAACACACATCCTTCTTACTAAAAAAATAATAAAAAGTATAATTGGTAATAGAGAGAGAAATTCGAATACATTCTCTGCAATCCGGTAAAAAAATAGTCAATTGCGTGAACCTGGGCCGCAGGCCCACGGACCGAAACCGATGGCAACAAAACATGGCCTGGCCTCATCTCCCCGCGCCAGCACGTCGCTCCTCTCGCGTACTCACACGTCACAGAGAAACGTCGCGCGTGTCACAGGCTCACAGCCGGATTCCCCGCGAGAGCCCACCAGTTCCGAAACGGAGCCCACCCACCAGTTACCTGACGTCTTTCCTGATCCCCCAGCGGCGGCAGCGGAAACGCAAGCCAGAGGAGACGCGACGAGATAACATAATAGTAGATTCCGAAAAGATTTCAAACTCAAAACCGAGCACCGAAGTGGGGGTGTCGGGGGGAGGCAGAGGCATAAGCGGGAGAGCGATAAATCGGAGAGGGCCGTTGGGAGCAGGCGGCTATCGCGGCCGCCGCCTCCCCGATCCGGAGCCCCACCCCCGGGTCGCCCCCAGATTCGCACGACTTGGGGGCCTCGCCACCAGATCGGGAGGAAAATCGAGGTAATCTTCGTCGCTGCTGCCGGATGATCGCGTTCTAGGGTTCTTCGCTGGTTCTAGACATTCCGATGGGTTCCCTGCGGCGAGACCGTCGGGCGTCGCTAGTTTCCTTAGGGTTCTATCGGTAATTTGAGTGTGATGAATTCGGGGCTGCGTGGCTGCATTTCGCGTTCCTCCCAATCCCGCCGCCGCGGCGGCGGCGAGTCCTCTCCCTCCGCGCCGGCGGCGCGCCGCCCTCCGCCGTGGCTTTGCGCCCCTTTTCCATCCGCCACGGGGTCGGGGGTTCTTCTCCACCCTGTTGCGGCGATCTTCGACCCCGCGGCAGTGACGAATCTTATCCTTCGTGCCGCCGGAGACAGGCGGCGGCGCCCGATGTGCCACCGGGCCTGGTGAAGAGGGGGGATAAGCAGGTGAGGCTGAAGCTGGACCCTTTGTGGGCGCCTGGGCGGTGGCAACAGGTAGGCTGGTGGCAACCTGGTTGCAGGTCATGGTGGACCGTTAGAGTGTTGTAGTCCTCTGGTAATGGAGTATAAGAGTTGAGTGAGATATTCTAATGGTTGTAACATCATTTAGTTATCTACTTTAGGTTCTGGGATGTGTGAAATCTGTTCCGAGTCATTTAGTTATTACATTTCAAGATGGTTGCAGTACAACTCAGTGGCTGATTTGGTAAAACTTGATAGATGAGGTTTTTGTTTTAAATCAAGTGTTCGTATATTGTTATTTTTTCTTGTTTAGATAGATATTGTTCTCATTATATGTAGGAACGATCATTTTTGTAAAGTAAGCATTGCATAGGACAAATTGTTGAATCTTAAGTTGACAGTTGCAGGTGAAGGGGCAAGTTTTCTGCAGCTTAAATAACTAGAGTTTGATATATGGCTTACATGAATTCTGATCAAATTCTTGAGGTTCCTGACACTCCTGACCGAATACAACAGTCAACATGCCCTGTATCCAGCTCTGTTGTTAGGAGGGATGTTACAATGGCAGCTGCTAATCCAATACCATGTCGCAGAATTAGATTTAAAACCAGTAATAATTCCTTGCATGGTTCCTCAATCCAAGATAATGCTTGCAGTGTACTGCCTGCACCTTCGGATACAGACCATATTTTCAAACAAGCTGACGTGGCACGGATTCTGGCACTACCAGAAGATCTTCAGGCAAATATTTCCTTACAGAAATCTGACAGGAGTGAAATATCTGTTGAGAACGGAAAGAGGGCTGAAAAACGTGGCTTGGATCAAAGCAGCAGCATTTCCGACCACATCAGTTGTAGTGTGACTGGAGGAAGGAGCCCTGGCTGCCGAGTTAGAGATGGGGACGTTAGTGACCAAGATGCAAATCATCGGAATGTGAGCTTTCTTGGTGCAGGATCAGGTCTTCCTACCATCCCAGTAGGCAAACCACGAAACAGAACCTGTACTATTACCACCAATAGGCTGAAGGGTGTAGCAGGTGCTGATATTTGTCAAGGGTCAAGTTCTGCGGAGGTGAAAGGTGAAATGGTCACTAACAAGGCCATCGCAGGACCTTCAAGCCCTCCATGTGGTGTTCCTCAAAGGCATGTGGGTCAAAAAAAACTGGTCCGTAATGGATGCATTTCTCCATCTAACATAGCCAAAAGAAGTGTAAAAGCTGATGAAAAGCAGGAAATGTGCTATCCAAGCAAACATTTGCACCATCCACATCCTCAGCTTGATGCATTTGACAGAAGCAATGTGATCGATCTCACTGATAATTCACCAATAATGACAAGGCAGAGATATGCAATGAAGGACAAATTGACCTCTGGATGCAATTTGGACACAAGGACAGCAAAAAAGTTGAGAACAGATAGAGCTGGGAAGACTTTGATTCCACAGTGTGCACATCATGCCAACAGCAGCAATTGTTCTGGAATCGGTTTATCAGGCCGCAACAAAGGAAAAGAAATTAGCGACAGCGATCCAATTGGAGAGGCTAATTTGAGGAGGTATGTCCACATATCTGTTCTCATAAAACTGTCTTCACATCATTCTCCCTCCCTCCCTCGCTCCCTCTCCCTCCCCCTCCCTGTCTTCACATCATTCTCCCTCCTTCCCTCCCCCCCTCCCTCTCCCTCTCCCGATGGGAATTCAGTGCATGGTATAGTTTGGGTACTGATATGAGCCGAAGACATTTGAGTTCTTCTAATCTAAAACATGTCAACTGGGCATATGTGAAAAAATATTAGTTGAATTGAGCTGGTAGAACTATAATACATTTAGCTTGATGGACATGGACTCACTGATGCCCAAGTGATTACTTCAAAAATCATTCTTTTGCCCATTTAACTTAGTTCAGAAAGATATATTGTATTGATATGAAATGAATACTTTGTTTGTCTAATGACTCTTTTCACTGCATTGTTGGAGAGTCTACATGTTGTATACTTGTATGGCTTGAACTTTTGTTACCTCTCCTGTTGCAGGATTTCTCTAACTGCTGCTGGAAGTTCTGTTGTAAATAACAACAGTTCTAATATGGATGCAGAGCAAGGTTGGAGAACAACACGTAACCACACTAGTAAATTACCCATTTCATTGATGGGTAAGCTGACTTGTAGTTCTCAACGAGAATCTGAATCTTCTGCACCATCTAGTCAGGATCACGGATCTGGAGCAACCATAGTTGCTTCTGATAGGATGGGAACTAAAACAATAATGATTGGTAGAGGAAGGAGAAAACATGCCTCAACTTCTTCCCATCCTGGTGAAAGCTCTAGTGCTCATGATGGACCTGGAGCTTCTTTTGTTTCACCACCAAAAGCCGGAAGAAATCATACCAGTCATCGACATGATATTCCTGTAGTAACCATTGATGATATGACCCCTGAAGCAAGATCTAGTTTGAGTGGATATAGTAATGGAACCTCTGTTGATCCTACTATACAAGCACAATTAGAGTCAGATGAGTTACTGGCTCGCCAGCTTCAGGAGCAACTTTACAATGAATCTCCTCGTTTCGCATCTACAGAAGAGGTAGTTTATCATCAGCTCTCTCTTAAGTACTCCATTGAACTTGAAGATCATAAAACAGTGAATTTTCCTTGAAACAGATGGATGCAATCGTAGCAATGTCACTTCAACATGAGGAGGATACACATCAGACATCTAGTCCTGTAAGGCGGTTCCCAAACAATAATGTGAGAGCACTGAACTCATTTTTGATGTTTTATCTATCTCATATGTGATCAGTGTCTCCATGAGCTTTTCTTGCAATTATATGATGTCCTAATAGGTGAATATGAAGTTAGGGTCTTTTTCTATATAAAAATAAGAAATATGCTTACAGATCTTATAGAAAAAATTGTATATCATGAAAAAGCCCCTATTCTGTGTTGTATCTATTGAAATTGACATATTTTATCCCTTTTTTTGCTTAGAGAGGTGCCCGGGCTTCCCGTTCAAGTTCTTATCGAAATGCTCTTAGGGCTGAATTGGCGACATCGAATATGATTTCCCGTTTGCAGAATAGGGCTTCAATAACTTCAGGATTGGTAATTTATTTCCCTTGCCCTTTTCATTCTGTATTACCTGTGGTTGATATATTAGTGCATATGTAAAGTAGATTTTCTGGTTTCGTCTAGACAAACTAACATACTATTAACTCAAGTGTCACTTAGAATGTCCAGATATCATAAGACAAAATTATACAGCTTTCTTTTTAGTTTCCAGCTGTATTACTAGATTATTAATTGACATTGGACTATGATTGGATAATACTTGATGGTTTGTATGTGTGCCATCATACTGTGGCTTCTATTTGTACTTTCCTGATATATGCTTTGGACTTCTAACTTTACCACTGGGGCATTCTCAGCTGCTATCTGAACTATGCTTTGACGATAGTCTTCATTGAGTTAAAAGTTTTTTTTTATTGCTTTACTGAAACGATCATAATTAACAGCTTCTGGTTTGCAACTTTCAGAGAGCTGTTTTAGGAAGATATCCTGGTGCTGCAGGAAGATATCCTGGTGCTGTGCGCATTCAACCTAACATTGATTTGTAAGTGATCATGTTCCTGTTTATCTGTTACAGTTCCACTGGCCTTCGTGCTACCTGATTGATTTGAGAACTCAAAACAGTCTAACTCTTAACATTTTTGTCTTAATACATAGATACGCATTCATTGAGCTATTGCTCTGACCAAAACTTTTACATAACTACTTCGTTCTTTGTGCACATGGGTTATCTTTCTGAAGATAAACTGTCAAGAAATGAATTTATCTTCCACTTATCATTTGTTTGAACTCCTTTACTGCCCAATATCTTTTCTTCACATGCTCACCGGAACAGCTCTCACTTGAACAAAAAAAACCCCCCCACTCTTAGAGCATGTCCTAAAGGAGCTCTTGTTGCAGAAATGACTATGACGCACTACTTGCACTGGATGAAAATAACCACCAGCACACTGGTGCTTCAGAAAGCCAGATCAACAATTTGCCGCAGTCAGTAGTTCAGGTAACTTCGAACCTGGCATCTCTCTATTCTTTCCTCTATTTAAAAATCCTAACTAGTTTTCCATGATTCTCTGTTTCTGACAGTCGAATAGCATCGAAGAGCCATGTGCTGTCTGCCTAGACAATCCCTCTGTGGGAGATACCATTCGCCATCTTCCATGCTTTCACAAGTTCCATAAAGAGGTATGCAGTCCGATTGTTGTGTTTCATGAACCTTCACTGAACTCTGCCGTGTTTCTGATGCTGGCTTGATTTTTCACGTTCCAGTGTATCGACGAGTGGCTGAGACGAAAGAAACTCTGCCCAATCTGCAAGTCTGGGATCAGATGAAGCGGGCCACCAAATCTGCAGCTCCAGTTTTATGTTGGTTGTGGTAGCGACGAGAGGCTGCAGTTTCTTGTACCGGCTGCTTCTGTGCCAATTCCTGCAGTGCGTCTTAGCCTCTGGTGTATCGTTAAAGTTGCGGGCTTAATTGCATCGTTTTGTCGCCGTACCCCTTGCAATTTTTCCTGCTATATTGACTCACTGATTGGCATAATGGATGAAGTCAACCACCCCCTTTCCCGATATGATATTGTTGCATGATTTTCTTTATGAGCCAATTGCTCCTTTTTCTGTGCCTCTACTGCTTGTGGGGGTTGGTGCGAGTTAACACATATGCATGTACGTGTTCACGTCTCCGTTGTAGACGTGTGGCGCGATTGTTGTTTAGGCCGACATTTGCTTGTGTCTGCCGGTGGTGAATCGGAAACAGGTGAGACGAACAAGTTAATCGACGTTCATATTTCATGACACCTGGGAATACCATCTACGACTTTCAAACAACAGAACAATATCATCTACGACCTTCAAACAGAACAATGCTCCCTTTATTTTTAAATTATAAGACATTTCAACAATTTTGGAGAGTCAAAGTTTTTTATATTTGACCAAATTTATATAATAAGATAATAACATTTATTATATAAAATAAGTACCATTAGATTTTTTATTACTTATATTTTCATAGTATATTAATTTATTATTATAAATCTTTATATTTATGTCCATAATCTTGATCAAACTTGAGGTTGTTTTGACTCTCTAAGATTCCTGAGATGTCTTATAATTTGGATAGGAGGGAGTACCATCTACTACCCTCAAATAACATAACAAACTTGCAGCCGTATGTGCTGTGAGGCGACTCACTGACTGACAGATGGTATCAAATACATGTAGCGTTTCATAAATCTACTGTCATCAGCGAAAGAAGTGATAAAGAGGTATAATTTAAATACTAAACAACGGCACCAGTGGTCTAGTGGTAGAATAGTACCCTGCCACGGTACAGACCCGGGTTCGATTCCCGGCTGGTGCAATTGTTTTTTTTTTCTTAGTCGCGGACGACGTCGTTGAGAGATTGACGTAGCACGGACCCTGGAATTCAAAAATCTACTGTATGGCAGCGATCCCAGCGTCCATTCCCGAGTGTTGTTCGACTCGATCTTGTATGCTGATCACAAATACATCGGCACCTCATCACTCCAGCCTTTTAGGCACAAATCATTTAACGATGTTACATTCCCTATTCTCTCCATCAAGTGGTGCCTAGCTGGCTCTTGCTGTTCCCTATTCACCATAGTCGACTTTCATTAAACCTTTTTGTAGCTGGTGGTTTAATGAAACTTTTGCATGGTATACAGAGCGGAGGGAGTAGACGGTTCTCGCACTCCACAGGGCTCCAAGCAACCGCACACGCTATCTTTAGCATGTGGGCGCCCGAACCCCACTCCTGTTCCGGAGACGAGACACGAGACGAGAGGTTCCGATCCGGGAAGTTCCGTGCAACAACGAACCGCCGCGCCACCCACCCCACCGCCCGCGCCACGGTTTTGGTTGGTGCGCTCTTCCGATCCGAGCCCGGCGGCGCTGGCCCACGGCGCCCGAACCCCGGTCTCAGGCTCAGTTGGGTTCCTCCATGCCCCGGGCCCGCGCCGCCGGCCTTGTGAAAGTGAAACGGACGCTCGGTCAAGGCAGGCGGGTGCGAGTCAAAGGGATCCCGCGCGCGCAGTTCGCCCGCCGCCCAGTTCTAGCCGCCACCGCGAGGCAGGAGAAGTGCGAGGACGCAGGCAAACCGGCCAGAACGCGGCGCTGCCCGCCTCTTTTGTCCGCGCTCGCGCGCGTCCGTCGGCTTGGGGCTCGGACGGCGACGATCGCATCGCATTGCGTCGCCGTGCCGCGCCCGCGCGCACCCCCGCCGCATTGAAGCCCCCCCGCGTGCGTGCGCGCGAGTGCGACGAGGCGCCCGCAACCGCAATAAATCGAGGCGCGGCGCCGCTGCCACCTGCTTGCTCCTTCGTCATCGACTGACTCCTCGTCCCTGTGCGGGTTGGGTGGGCGGGGGGCGTCGCTGCTGCTGGGCGGCGCTCTCAAGTCGACGGCGGGGTTTTGGACTGCCCGCTCGCTTTGTCCCTCGGTGAGGTTTCTGGCTTGCCTTGGCTTGGCCCCCGGCATCTGCTTCATTTCGTTCTCCTTCATCTCCTCCTCCTCGTCGCCGTCCTCCGTGTGGAGAGGTTGTGGATTCTGCGGGTTCCGTTTCCTCGTTTCTCCGTGTCAATAGTGTGGAAGGGATTCACGGGAAGTACGGGGAGGTTGCTGTGGGGGTCGGAGTGCGTGAGGGATGGGGGTTTCCTCTGCAGATCCTCCCTACCCCATTCGGAAAGAAGATTCGTTCCGTCGGTCTTAAACGAAGATCGTGTCGTTGAAATTTCATCATATTTCGGCATTTCTCCACGGTTGGGTAAGAATGTAAGATCACGCCGCGCGGGTTTTAACCTTGGTTCTGGAGCATTATTATGGTTTATTTATGGCTGCAAGATGCTCTATAGTTCTCTGCAATGCTGGATGCTGGGTGCGCGTGCTATCCAAAAGATTGGGAGTATGCATGTTTCAGGATATAAAACCTACAGGCTACATCATATTCTCTCTTTTTCATGCAAAGGCATCGGGATAAGATTCCCCGCCTTTTGATTTGGATAAGCCTGATGGGAATTTCCGAAATGATTTGACAACATGTAGACTAGAGGATTGGGAGATTCTGAGGAATTTTGTAATCTGCTCTACAAGCAGAGTTTCCTAGAGCCCGGGCTCTTCTTTGTGCTAACTCCAGTGGATGTCTGTTTTACTGATGCAGTGAAGTGCGTGATTAGGTCTCTGAACCTACGTCAGGTGTGTAAAGGCACCTGGATGCAATGGAGGGCGGCGTCAATGTTGCAGATAAGGCAGAATTCAAGGAGTGCCTGCGGTTGACATGGACACAGCCTTACATCCTCCAGCTTGTCTTGTCTGCTGGCATCGGTGGTCTTCTTTTCGGATATGATACAGGTATCTGAACACGGTAGTGGCCGATGCATGTTTTGGCTTCTCTCTCAGTCTCACTACGCAGTTTTAGTATTTTTGAAATTGAAATACAGTGAACGTGCCAAATAATGTACATATTCTGGAAGGAAAATGTTCTCTTTCAACTTCTCAATCATTACTTGTTCAAATACCTCTAAACGACATTTTAACTTTTCTCTTCTGCATGAAACAGAAGAGCAACTGTTTCTACTGAGCACCTTGAATTTCTGGTGAAAACAAGATTACAGAAAATTCTCCTTTTTATTTACAACTATCATCATGATGATGTTAATATTGTGGTGCATTCAGAAATGTTTAGGCATTCTAACTTCTTGCAGCTATGTCCATCCCGTTTAAATACTTCAAAAGTGCAATCTAGCTGATTGGTGTGTCATCCTGTTAACAATGCTCTGTTAGGTGTCATATCTGGAGCACTTTTGTACATTCGAGATGATTTTGCTGCTGTGGAAAAGAGCACTGTATTAAGGGTACGACCTGTCTCCAGTTCATTTACTCTAGTTCAAGTTAAACTGCAGTTCTTGCGACACCTTTTTCCTTCAGAAAGAATGAAAATTAATGAGGATAACATGTGGTGTCTGGATTTATTCCAAATAACAGGAGACAATTGTCAGTATGGCTGTTGCTGGAGCTATAGTTGGAGCTGCATTTGGTGGCTGGATGAATGACAAGTTTGGAAGGAGACCTTCCATCATAATTGCGGATGCCCTGTTCTTTGCAGGTGCTCTGATAATGGCCTTTTCCCCAACACCTACTGTTATTATTGTTGGGAGGGTCTTTGTTGGTCTTGGAGTTGGAATGGCTTCCATGACAGCTCCTCTCTACATATCCGAAGCCTCCCCTGCTAGAATCAGAGGTGCTCTTGTAAGCACAAATGGTCTTCTCATCACTGGAGGCCAGTTCTTGGCGTACCTCATTAATCTAGCCTTTACTAAGGTACTCACTGACATTATACTGTTGTCATATTCTACAAATTTGGGAGAAATTTTTTTTTGGCAAGAGGTAGCATTGACGTTATCTCGATGAAATATGTTAAGGTGCCGGGAACCTGGAGATGGATGCTTGGCATTGCAGGGCTTCCTGCCTTGGTCCAGTTCATACTGATGCTGATGCTGCCAGAATCACCAAGGTGGCTTTACAGGAAGGTCTGTGCCTAACTGTTATGTACCAAATTGTAGTTCATATGCAATGTTTTTTTTCTCTTTTTTTTTGCCAAAAGGATAGCAAAGACCGGCCTAAAACTACTTATTAGAAGTTTTAGAAAAAGGAAAACTACTTAGAAGTTTTTTTCTCTCTTGGTGAAACAACCAGGGTAGGAAAGAGGAAGCTTCAGAAATCTTGCGGAAGATTTACCCTGCGAATGAGGTCGAGCAAGAGATTGACGCCATGCGCCAGTCCGTCGAGGAAGAGGTGCTCCTTGAGGGTTCCATCGGCGAGCATGGCCTGATTGGCAAGCTGAGGAAGGCGCTGGGCAGCAAGGTGGTCCGCCGGGGTCTACTGGCCGGCGTCGTCGTCCAGGTCGCGCAGCAGTTCGTGGGCATCAACACCGTCATGTACTACAGCCCCACGATCGTGCAGCTGGCCGGCTTCGCGTCCAACAACACGGCCATGGCGCTCTCCCTCATCACCTCGGGCCTGAACGCCGCCGGCTCGGTGGTGAGCATGTTCTTCGTGGACAGGGCCGGCCGGAGGCGCCTGATGCTCGTCAGCCTGGTCGGCATCGTCGTGTGGCTCGCCGTGCTCGGCGGCACGTTCCTCGGCGCCGCGCACCACGCCCCGCCCGTCAGCGACCGCGAGACCCGGCTGCTCGCGAACCAGACCCGGACCTGCCCCGAGTTCAACCCCGGCGTCACCTGGAGCTGCGTCAACTGCCTCAAGGCCGCCTCCACCTGCGGCTTCTGCGCCCACCAGGGAGACAAGCTGCTCCCGGGAGCGTGCCTGGCGCTGAACGATGCGTCGCGGCGGGCGTGCCGCGCGGAGCAGCGGGAGTTGTACACGGAGGGGTGCCCGAACAACTTCGGGTGGCTAGCGCTGATCGGTCTGGGCGCCTACATCGTGTCCTACTCCCCCGGCATGGGCACGGTGCCGTGGATCGTCAACTCGGAGATCTACCCGCTGCGGTTCAGGGGCGTCTGCGGCGGCGTCGCGGCCGTCGCCAACTGGGTCTCCAACCTCATCGTCACGCAGACGTTCCTGTCGCTGACCAAGGCGCTCGGCACGTCGGCCACCTTCTTCCTCTTCTGCGGCGTCTCCTTCCTGGCGCTCGTCGTCGTCTTCTTCACCGTGCCGGAGACCAAGGGCCTGCAGTTCGAGGAGGTGGAGAGGATGCTGGAGCGCAAGGACTACAAGCCATGGAAGAGGTACCAAGGCGTCAGCGACGTCGACCCGGCGAAAAACAGCGAAGTCGGCCTCACTGCACCATGAATTCGTTCGTCTAGATTCAAGTAGCAATAATTCGTAGTAGTTTAGAATTCAAGAAGGAAAAGATGAGTAATCAAACTCCAGTTTATGGAAATGTGAATATGTGATATATGCTTGATTGCTGCTACTCTTTGTTCTAGAACATTTAATATTGGTTTTCTCACTCTGTTTAGCATAACATTCTGCATCTTCTTTTTTTACCTTGAAGTGTTTGACGCCGATCATATATGGCCTTGTTTGCACATGAAAGTACAATTGGTTGCATTAATCAAGATGAAAGAACTTCGTGTCAATCATCTGCCAGCAAAGAAACACTGAACCACAAACCATCTGCAAATGAAAATTAATAAAGGAGATGCATCTTAGTACTTTCTAGTACAACCACAAGTTCCTACAAGGGTATCACTATTTAGCATCGAAGTATAGAAACATCAATGTTATTACCATCGAAGGTACAGGCTGTGCATCTGAAGTGAAATGCCAGTGCCACAACAAGTGATTATGCAGAGCATTATACACAGATCCTTATTGTAGGGTTCAAAAGCTCATGCTACCAAATGATGCTACTACACGTAGTGGACGTAGCTACGCCTCTCTTTTTTTCGCCCATTCTACTACTATTATTTACACGCGCAAAAAATAAACGCCGTGTAGAAACAGGCGTTGAAGACTCGATCAAGAGATGGTCAAGCAGTCATGACCCCTGCATTATTGCCCAAGTGAGCCAGCCTCTGACACCAGGCCGTCTTGAGCCGACGCCGCGGCTCTGCTTCCCTGGCCAGTCATCCTGGAGAGAGCTACTACTGGAGGAGGGGCTGCCGCTGCCGCTGCCGCTGCTGGTGGACTGGGACGAAGACGCGCTGTGCGGCCGTCTGTGTTGAGATTCTGCTGCTCCTCGAGCTCGTGGAGACTCGTCACGTGGTTCTGGAGTATGCTTCTGTGAATCTATTGCACAGGAAGCACAGAATGGAGTGGGCAATAAGATCTCTTGTCTCGTGTACATGCCAATATGAAGGGTGTCTCTATTATCCCAATATTGTGAAACGTGTATTATTATCCCAATATTGGTATTGTCTACAATATGAATTTTGAATATGACATAACAAAATAATGCACTTTTAGGACCCATCTCGAATACGCGTTTGACAGAATTTAGCAGTTAGTAGTAAGATGATGTTGCCTTCGGGGAGTAAAAAAGATCGCACTTTATATTGGAGCCTGGAGAGACAGAAGTACTGTATAGATACCGTACCCAAAATGGAATAGAAGATTAACATTCAAATTTCAAAGTAAACACAAGGACAGTGTACCTCCAGTAAATCATGACGTGTCCTCTCTACCATCTCGTGAAGTTTCTTCTGAAGCTCTATCTGCACCTGTAATGCAAATTTTGAATGCGCCTGCCAAACAAAACTCAAATAGTCATTCAGAGCCAAATGTCAGGGGCGAAACGGAGATATTGAGTTCAGAATAAAACGGAGACAAAGCACGTGTACATATTTCTTCTGTGCAACTACAATCCTTGATTATAAAGTATGGCATATAAGGAGCAGCGGTACTTTCCAGGGTGAAGTGAGTAACATAACTACATAAGGCTAAGTGTATGTATACTGAAACTCTGAAACAATAAGAATATGCGGCTACTGAAAATATCAGCCATAAGGACGAAGAGTGGACCTGAATCATTTAATTGGTAGGAGTTTTGTTTAAAAAATTGAATTGGTAGGAGTATAAGCATGCCAAATGATTGCTTGCAAAAGTTTAATTTTCGTCATTAATGCTTAAGAAGCTACTCTTGCACCAGCAAAAGTAAAATAGGTTTACACATGGAAACAGACTTATAACTCACATCTGTACATCAGAAGGTATTGCTTCATTAGATGTTGTTGTCTCTACTGATGTGCCTCCAACTGAATGTGCAGTACATAAAAGTTCTAATTACAGGGTGCTGATAATGATGGGAAACAGTAATATAAATATTGAAACAAGTGAAAAGTACTGGTTTGAACAACCATCGACAGCTGACCTTTAGATGAGCGATGTCGAACTTGGGCCAATTTGTATTTCTGTCTTGAGCATTGCTTTTAATTAGCAAACTTTTAAAAGGTACAAACTATTCTTACACAAATAATGTCATGGCGAGAAAAAAGAAGCATACCTGTAAGTGACTTTTCACCTGATCGCGAGTCAGACCTTCAACATTCATGATGTCAAGAATGGCTTTAGGTTTAGCATCTGCATTTGTTCAAAGATAATGAGAGATAATAGGAAACCAATAGTACTGTGTATGATGATGAAGTTGATCATACTGCTGAGATTTTACTTTCACAGCCACCGAGTTGATTGACGGCGTCTATGAAGCGATCGTGCATTTCTGTAGTCCATCGTCTGCGCACTTTAGTCCTCTGGGGTGAATGGACATTTATAGTTGCTGGAGGAGAAACAGGATACAACTGCCCAGGAATTGTAGGAACTGAAACTAATTGATGAACTATGTGCTCATGCTGCGATGTCTCAGAATTCAGAGGTGAGGAAACATGTGCAGATTCAGCCTGTGTAAACAGGAAACATATCAGCTCTAACGTGAGCATATCAAAGACATAACATGGAAATGTTCTAGAAATATGTGGCCAGCCACCTAACAATATAATATCATCTCCAATGCCAGTCTCAGTTTCCATGATCAAGTAAACATTACATCACTAGTCACTGCTGCTTTTGAGTTAAATTACCATTTGCGGATAGTTCAAGGTCAAGTCATCAGGGATAATATAATCCAAACCTCCATGCTCCAAGCAGAACCATTCATCTCTTTCGGCAGATTCATTAGGGTTAGGGTCTCTAACAGAGCCAGAATCTGGCTGTTTCTCAACACTATTGATGCCATTGTTATTCAGTAAACCACCAAGATGGTCTGCAGAATGTGTTGTTTCAGCAGGTAGTCCAGGATAAGTACCCCCTAAAGGTTGTTCTGATACTCCAGAATGGGAAATCAGGTTGGAGTACAGGATTTCAGCATTCAAAGAATGAACAATCGATGGTAACAAATTAGGAAAACGTCCATGCGCCATAGCTGTGGAGAAAGTACTGGAAGATGATGCTATAGATGCTGAACAAGGCGCTCCGGTGCTAGCAGGTGAAGAGTGTAGAAAAGTCATATCATGAGGATACAAGGACTCGTAATGAAATGACATTCGACTAGTGACTGCTAGTTAGTTCCCCTCCATCTGCAAAAACAACACACATATTCAGAACTTCAAGTTCTAGGAGGAAAACACTTGTAGACATAATTCTTTGATATTGGTAATTTTGTGAATATGGCTTTCGATGATTATCGTCAATTCATCAATTCGTGTGCCTGGATTGAGTTCTCAAGCCTTCAATCAAAATTTATGGTCGCAGATGACTGAAGTCAGCACAATAAATGTGATGAATGTTATAAATAACTGAAATAGTCTTTATGCAGCTTCCACCAACAGATAGTACTGTGTAAGTTTCCGGCATGTACAAGGACATGGTGTTTATGCACAAATTGTCATATTTATAGCAAAGTTTCCTGAGATGAGAGTTTATGGACTTCAGTTTCAGAATACCAATAGGGGAAAACCAGCTACAGAGTACCTTGCTAAAACTGCGTAGGCTGTGCAGAACAAGGAGGGGCTGTGATGATTACCTTGCTGAGTTGCTGTAAAGAATGAACACCAGCAAGTCAGCTCTGCTCGTATTACACTAAGTTGAGAACCTGAGAAGACGAAAATGCGAGATTACGAGTTTTCCTTTTAAGATGAAACAATAAAAAAGTAGCAGCCCTAAACCTGATGATCGATAAAAAACCTGTGCAAGAGAGAAGTGGCAAGAACTCGATATATCCACAAGTGAAATCTGTGAAAATGATCTCACCTTATCGCAGCCAGAAACGAGACGACTTTGTCGGAGAACCAGCAGGTTCCCTTGGATTCACCGATTCAGGCGAGGCTTCAATGACGAACGGAGCTAGGGAGGAACACGCAAAGCAGGAGCAGAGCTATATCATATACACCCGGTCCCATCGGTTTCGCCTAAAATAAACGGAAGAAACAAACATGGATCGCATCGGATCGTGATGTCTATCAAGCGAGATCGATGACGCTATGACAGAAATCACAGAATTGGATTAGCGGGCGACGACGCGGAGAGACAAGAGGGCGAGACAAACTCAAGACGATAAAAAAAAAGAAAAGAAAAGGCCTGCTGCAGGTCAGAGGAAATGGAGGAGGGTATCCTTGGGGATCTGGGAGATGGATACCATCTGAGCTGACGCACAGGGTTTGATCAGCAAGCTTCATCTCCAGCTCTGCACTCTCGTCAAAGTCGTCCTAACGCGGCGTCGCCGGCGTCCATGCTGCGCCGCAGCTCCGCAGCGATGGCGGCGGGCGCCATGGGCCCATGTACGCAATGGGCCACGGCAGGTGAATTCAGAGCCCAGCTCCACACTTCCACAGCCCGCGGTGCGGCTTGCTCCTGCCTAGTGCCTACTGTGCATGCAGTGGCATGTACTATTGCCTATGCCCCTCAAAAAAAATGTACTATTGCCTATGAAAAAAATTCAAACGGCCTAAACACGGTGCGTACACGTCAGCTACAGAACATCGTCCGGCACAGCTTTTCTGTGCAGACAAAACAAGAGATCACAAGGGGGCTCGCGGCACGAGCGGAATCCTCCGGACACGAAGAGCGGCATCCCGCGCCACGTTACGGCCGCGCAGGGCCGGGCGCCATGCGCGCACACACGTCGCCCGCCGCGGCGCCGCTCGCCGCGCCACGTCTCATATACGCGGCCGGCGCGCGGCCGCAGCGGGCACTCCCTATATACTCTCTGGAACTGGAAGCTAGCTATAGCTACAACTACCTTAGCTTTGTCCCACGAAACCCCACGGAGAAGAGCAGATGCAGGGGGCGGCGGCGACCAAGCAGTCACGGAAGGCCGACCGCGGCGCGGCGGGGACGGAGGGGAGCAAGGGCGACGGCGCCAAGGTCGCGGCGGCGGACATGGTGAGGAGCGACGGCGGCGACAGGGCCGGGGACACGAAGGGCGACGCGGCCGGCGGCGGAGACAAGGGCGCGTTCCACGGCATGTCGGCCGTGGAGGCGAAGGACTCGCAGACCATCGTGGCGCTGCAGTCGCCGGTGACCGTGATGCGCCCCGTCCGCGGCGACCTGGAGGAGCACGTCCCCAAGCCATGTGAGAATCAAGCTTCTTATTCGTTATCAAGGTTTTAAATCGCCGGCTAAGATGGTTAGCGGTAGAGTTGCCGCTACGGCGTTTAGCGGGCTATAGCCGGCATTTAGCGGGCTATAGCCGGCTTTAGCGGACTAAATGTCATAGCGTTTGGCCTTCCTAGAAGCTATAGCCGTCTATAGCGGAAGTTATAGACGGCTATTTAAAACTTTGTGAGGATATGTATCCATGATGGCGACGGACTGATGGTGATCGATGAGCAGATCTGGCGCGAGCCCTGGCGGCGCCGGACATCTACCACCCGGACGGCACGACGGACGGGCACGGGCACCACCACATGAGCGTGCTGCAGCAGCACGTCGCCTTCTTCGACCGCAACGACGACGGCATCATCTACCCCTGGGAGACCTACCAGGGATGCCGCGCGCTCGGGTTCAACCTGCTCATGTCTCTCCTCATCGCGCTCGTCGTCAACGGGACCATGAGCTACGCGACCCTGCCCGTGAGTCACTTCACCGCCCAATGCAAGATCGATCCATCCATCTGCTCCATCGTCTCTCCCGGAATAATTGTGTCCATCGGCACGGCAACTTATTTGTTCCGTCTCTGAAATTATTAACCGGCGCAGGGCTGGCTGCCGTCTCCTCTGTTCCCGATCTACGTCCACAACATCCACAAGAGCAAGCACGGCAGCGACTCCGGGACCTACGACAACGAGGGCAGGTGCGGTCTGCTTCTCTCATCTCCTCTTTCAATTTGGTGCCGCAACAGATCGGAGTCTGGTGTGAGCTTGCATTGGCACTGAACGAAGGTTTCTTCCAAATAAAATTGACGAATTGGATCCTCTCATGGGCTGGTTCAGGTTCATGCCGGTGAACTTTGAGAACATGTTCAGCAAGTACGCGCGCACGTCCCCGGACCGGCTCACCTACCGGGAGCTGTGGTCCATGACCGAGGGCTTCAGGGAGGTGTTCGACTTGTTCGGCTGGTTCGCGGCGAAGCTGGAGTGGACGATCCTGTACGTGCTGGCGCGGGACGAGGAGGGCTTCCTGGCGCGGGAGGCCATGCGGCGCGTCTACGACGGCAGCCTCTTCGAGTACGTGGAGAGGCAGCGCGCGCAGCACGCCAAGATGTCCTAGGCTCCCTGCTGCCGTCTCCCAGCTCGAGACGCGAGGTGGAAGCGCAGCGATCTGAACCCGTGTAGGTGTAGCTAAAGCTAGGACCCGGATCCGCCCGTGGCCGGCTTTCTCTGAGATCCGGATGTGAATAACCGTGGGCGGCGTCGGAGCATGTACTCGTCGTCGTCGTCGTCGTTCGACCTCAATAATGCAGGAGTTCGCCGGGGATTTCCGGGTTCGCCGGCCGACTGCTCTGTGTTTGGCGCTCGCGCGCGTGGATTGCGTACTACGACGAACGCTTTCCGATTTGCTGTGCGATACTGTGATGTCCTGCCGTCTCGCCCGGCCGGCCGGCCGGTCCCTTCCGGCTTCCGCGCCGCGACGACTGTCCATGTGTGGGCGGGGCAGCCAGGCAGGGGCACGGCTCCTCCAAGGCGTTGCTGGGGGCGTTGGCGGCTTGGCGCCGTGTGGCGGATTCGTGTCTGGTGCGCGGCTGGTCAATGCGCGACGCGAGGAACCGCCGGCGAGGCAGCGATGCGCCGGTGCCCGTGCGGATTTCGAGCACGTTGGGTCGCGTTAGTTTGTCCGCCGCATGTTGTTATAAAAGAATGGGGTAACCCATAACAACTGAATTGACAACTTGGCCTATTAGCTCAGTTGGTTAGAGCGTCGTGCTAATAACGCGAAGGTCGCAGGTTCGAGACCTGCATGGGCCATGATTTTATTTTTTTTCTCCTCTCTTTCGATTTTGATCTGTAACTGTGCCTCGGTGGCCATTCATTTTTTGTCTCCAGTGCGCCAATGTCACTCCAATCCACTGTCCAACTTCAACTCTCTCCATGGCACATGGAACATGAAACGACGTCAAGTTGTGAGCACAAGGTAGCACAATTCAGGTACCCATTGTTGCGGCGCCCGCTGCCCCCGGCTGTCCTGAATCAGGATGCTAATCCAGGCTGCAGAGCTGTTCCATATCGCAGGCTATTCTTCTAGTAAAGGCCAAATGTGTAGCTCACCAATGGTGGACTACCATGGCCAAGTTGTTCCACACCACAGTGACAGCACGCCCAAACGGGGCCTCCAGCATCATTGTTCTTGTTGCTAGGAAAGTGACAAAGCGAAGCACGCGGACCTTTTTGGACCAATTAAGTTCTGCCCGGAACCTGCACCTGCCTAAAATCAAAGAGGAGGTGCGAGCGTGGAGCATCTGAAGAAGAGACGCATAGCATGCGTTGTAATGTAAGAGTAGGCTTGCTGTTCGGTTTTACAAACACCCCTGACTGTTTTCATATACTCTTGTCCAAAGTCGTCCTCCTGATAGAATTGATAGCTCCCCTTTCCTGTCGGATCGTTAAAGAAAGTGAGTCTAGTTTTGCAATGCTGATCCTCTTGGCGACAACAATCATGGAGAATTGGAGATCTTTTCTGATGATGGTTGATTGGTTGTGCTTAGGCCTCTACAATCTTCTTCGAGTAAACTGTTGTCCCACGGTTTTTACCCCATCTGATTGTAAAAGCGCTAGCTGAACGTTGTACTCCCTCCGTTTCTATAGGTTGTTTGATTATTTAACCTCAAGTTTGACCACTCATTTTATTTAAAAATTTATGCAAAGTATCACTTCTTTTGTTGTGGGTTGCTTTATCAATACAAGTTCTTCGAGAATGACTTATTTCACTATGCTTGCATAATTTTTTTTTGAATAAAACGACTGGTCAAACTTGATGTTAAAAAGTCAAAGATCTATAATTTGAAATGGAGGGAGTAATATAGAATGGTTGTAGAGACTGGAATAAAGTAATTCATTTATTTATAAAAACAAAATAGGTATTTTGATCTCTCAATTTTATTCTGAGAGTTAAGTTTGTTCCTTAACTTTTAAATTGGCCAATTAATCCCTCAACTTTCATTTTAGGATCAAATTCGTGCTTATACTGATATTACACTCCATAACAATATGAGATACAAAAAGTCTTTTTAACCCTTGGCTTCGTCTTCTCCTCCTCAATTTCCATTGTTGATGTCACTGCTCTCTTAATATTCCGCAATATCTTATATGGTGCTATGTAGTTATGCAATAAGTATATTTAATTTTACTCTCCATATGCCCGCAATACAATACGATCCATGGGTATATTTTAAATTAAATCATTGTGACGTTCAGCTCGTAAATGTATAGATGCCACTAAACTGATTCGCTTGCATTGGTCAAATACTTGTTTTTCGTAATAATAAACATTTCCAGAATTTGGAGAGGGAGGAGCCAAGGGCAAAGAGAACTTTTTACGTAAATGTTATGTACTGTGAAGTATAATATCATCATAAGAATGAGCTTGATCAAAAACGAAAGTTGAAGGGCTATATTGGCAAATTGAGTATAATATCACCACAAGAACAAATTTGATAAAAAAATGAAAGTTGAAGGGCTATATTGAAATGTTGAGGGATGAACTTGCCAATTTACTTTCTTTGTATTTCCCCATCTTTGTTTATTTTTCTGAAATATTACTTCTTTTCTTTTGAATTCTAACATTGGGTCCCTGTAAAAGTAGTAGTCTTTTTTTAGTGGATATAAAGTAGTAGTCTAGTACTCTCTCTGTTTCAAATTAGGTCATTTGATTTTTTTATACCAAATTTGACAACTCATTTTATTAAAAAAATTTGTGCAAATATAGTTAGATTTAAATAATATTTTAAGAACTTATATTGATGAATCAAGCCATAATAAATAAATTGATATTTTGCATAATTTTTTGAATAAGACGAGTAGTCAAATTTGAAGTGAAAAAAAATCAAACAATCTATAATTTAGAACGGATGGAGCAGAGAACTAGTGCAGGCCTACGCTGGGCCTGTGGCCTTGTGGGCTTTTCCTCTGGGCCGGGACTGGGCCGGGACTGTCCTCCTTGCCCCACGGCTCCCAGAAGGCCAGCAAGGTCGCGCACAAATGCTGCGAGCGGCGGCGTCGAGATGCACCCGCGGCGCCGCCCGGCGGCTGTCGTCGGCGGCGGCGGAGGCGTCTCCAGCCGCTGCGGGCACACGGCATCAGCCTTCCCTCGACGAGGGGGACTGGTCGTATCACAGGGAGTGGTGGGGCAAGGAGGACGGTCCCGGCGAGGGGGCGCAGACCGTCTTCCGCCGCCACTCTGAGTGCGGCAACGGCGTCGTCTCTGTCTTCGCCTACCCAGCCTCCCGCCCGGTAGCTATAGCTTCTCTTTCCTGCAGCCCTGCTTGGCCATATAGCTTGTGCTGAGGTTAGCGAGAGACAAGGTTTTCCTCAATTTGGTAACAGAGGTTCTCACTAAATTTAGCAACTTGGTCTTCTTTCGCCCTAAAATAAAAACTTGGTCTTCATTTTTTCTCTCAATAGACTGGCACTGTCTGTCTGCGATTATTGCTTGTAGCAGGAAAAAAATTAATGGTGCTGTGATCTAGGCTTAGGTTCTACTCCAACCTTTTTACTTCCTCACTTACCTCCGTTTTGAAATTTAGGCCCTGTTTAGATCTTTACAGGTTTTTGCAAAAAAGCCGTAAACGCATTAAAGTGAAACGGAATCTTGCTAATTTGAAGTACTAAATGAAGTCTATTTACAAAACTTTTTGCATGGATGGGCTGTAAATCGCGAGACGATTCTAATGAGCCTATTTAATCCATGATTTGCAACAGTGATGCTACAGTAACCATCCGCTAATTACTGATTAAACATGGATTAATTAGCATCATTAGATTCGTCTCGCGATTTACAACCCATCTATGCAAAAAGTTTTGCAAATAGACTTCATTTAGTACTTCAAATGCCCTCTTTACATCTTTACACAATTTTGCAAAATAAACTAAACATACCCTTAGTTTTTCCTAAGTCAAACTTCTATAGATTTTACCAATTCTGTAGGTAAACGAACCAATACATATAATATCAAATTAGTCTCATTAATTCCAGCATAATATATGTATGGATAGTGTATTCATTTGATTAGTTTGACTTAGACAAAACTAAATTGAGGAAGAAATGCTTGTAAAAAAGTGTTAGCGTCTAGTTTTCTATTTGTGCTTTCATATGAATTTGTATTACTATGAGAATCATTGCTGCACTAATTTTAGCAGCGTTTTGAGAATCAGTTTTTTAGTAGAAATATATTCTGGACTTATGTTGAAACAGAGCTTGTTATATAATATCAGGCTATTGAGCATTGGCCAGCAGTGGAGACATGGCTTCATGAAAGAAATGCAAGATTATACCCAGAGTCAGCTGGCGTCGACCAATTTAAGATACTAGGCTACCAGTGGCGAGTAATGCGTTTTAATGATCATACACGGCAAAGCACTGTAAAAGTAATGACATGCTATAGGACATCGGGTCAGAGATCATTAGTCTTGATGCAGCAACCACATGTTTTAGCTGTTCCTTGTGAGTTCACTTGTATCATCCTGCATTGACCATGATATGTCCATTGTGCTCGATCTGTTAACATCATCTGTTCATTTATGTCTGTTAATCTACAACTTGCCCTAGCTGTAGAGTGTTCGATGCAAAAGCTACCTAGTCTTTTTTTTTAATGTTTGTGCTGTATCTTTCATCTGAGATTAGAGTTTTACAGATGTCAAGAGTATGGTGTCAGCGGGATTAACGGCACTTCCTTGTGCTTCTTATGATCTCCCCGAAGCAGTATCTGGACAGAACAATATGAAAATTCTGTGCATCGGCCATGGTGGTGGCAGCTTACCATTGTTTTTGGCAAGCAAGTTCAGAGGTATGCACTATCACAAGCTTCAGCAATTCTTAGTAACAATACACTATCTGTACTGCGATTTCCGACTTGCTGATACTTTGTTTTCGGCATACTGTAGTAAAGTGAGATAGTGAATGGTGCCCCAGTTTAGGTTGTTTGGTGGCACCTCTAAACCAAATTAATTTAGCTGAAGAATTTATCTTTCACATGAATAGACAACAACTTAAAAACAAAAGACCTCCTATGCAAAACAGCTCATTGAGGGATTTGGCCTGACCCCTGAGCCTAACATAGTATTCGATGGTGGAGTTACACCTACAAATGTCTTAGGCGTCTGCATCATTAAAATGCCTGATCTTAGTTCACCCCCTTTCAGGTGCTTCCATCCACATTGTGGAGATTGATCCGGTGGTTGTCTCAGCTTCCGTCGAAGCCATGGGTTTCCCCATATCACCTGTGAAAGGCTTATCATCTGAATCCATGCTGCCCGCCGACGCCGACGATCTGCTATGGGGAGGCATACACGACCGCATCTTCCTCCACATTGCGGATGCCGAGGACTTCATCGCCAGCGACAGCAACCAATACGACCTCGTCTTCATCGACGCCTACGACGGGGATGACGTGTTCCCCCGCAAGCTCTGGGACGCCGACGGGGCGTTCATGAAGGACCTGGAGAGGAGGGTCCACCCGGTCCACGGCACCGTGGTGGTGAACCTGCACTCCGACTCGGAGCTTCCGGGCCACGCCGAGTTCCAGAGCGTGCTTCCCATGGGCCGGCGCGTCTCCGAGGTCTGCGGGGCGTACAAGCACCACTTCGGGATGGCCTTCACGGCCGCCGTCCCGTGGCTCTGCAACATCACCCTCGTCGCCTGCCGCGGCGAGGCGGTCGCCAGCGGCGCCGGCGTCGGCGCGCGCCTGGGGCTCAGCCGCAGGGACTTCGTCCTCGGCAAGCTCCTGTCGAAGTGCGACGTGGTTGAGCGCGCGCTGGGGTTGCCGTTCCCGTGTTTGCAGTACGTCAAGAACGGTTTCGCGCTGGTTGAGTGAGAATGTGGGATGCTCTGTGTTGAGGAATTTGAATGGTAGTACACTTCGATCAATTTGGATATTATTTGGTGGTTTACTTTCGCCTCTTGGCCGGTCTCGCACTCTCGCTGATTGTTTTTTTTTTTTTGATCTACTCTCGCTGATTGTTTCGAGAACACATCTAGTTCCACCACAACTCCACAAGGGCCCGGCGCAGGCCCGTGCCGCCTCGGCGCCGCCCGCGAATGACACGGCCACACGCCCACACCAAGCCGCCCCCTCTACGGGGACGGTGTTGGAGCGGTGGCGTCGGCCTCGCGGCTTCGGCGGTGGCAGGAAAGGTAGTTCTTCACAAGACACGACCGTTCCCGGCGTCCGAGAGCTCCGGTCTTGCCACGGCATGGCTCCTTTTGTGGCTCGCGGCTCCTTTTCTGGCTCGCCGCGAGGTCAGAGGCGCGCACGTGAGGTGCATTAAACCGGACGCCGACGTGCATCTAGCAAGCCCAGCCCGCCGCCCACGAGGTTCTTGCGCGTTGCCGATAAGATCGCGCTAAGCCAGGAAGTAGGGTTGACACAATGGCGGCAGCTTTCTTGTTGGAAAGAGAAGCAAAGCCTCTAGTCCACTCTCGAACCAGCGGCCGTTGCATGACTCGCACGCAGGAATGCTGCGTTCAGCGAGCTTGCGATCGAACATCGAAGGTTCGGGGCCCTCTTCACCTGCATCGAGCAGGGTCATCGATCTCGAGACCCTGGCTTATGAAATCGACAGCGAGTCACGTGCGCCCGCTCTCGAGAGGACGCGTTGGCCGGTCAAAGGAAAAACCTGCCGACCCTGCAGCCAAGTTGGCCGGAGGTTCCAGCCTGTGAGCTGCGGCGATATAAATGAAGACACGAGGGTTCAGATCTCGAGGACGACGAAGCGGAACCTCCGCGTCCTCTTCTGTCTTCTCTCCTTTCTGAGAAGGCTCGGAGGATGTTGCTGCGGAGCTCATCCACGCCCTTCCTGCGCCCCTTCTTCCTCTCCTCCTTTCCCTCGCCCACCTCCTCCCTGCAGCTCCGGCGAGCCTTCTCCGACAGCCACATCCCCGCCCTCTCAACCCCGAGCGACGCAGGCGCCGGCGGCATCAGCAGCAGACCCACCTCCGGCGGTGGCCTCCGCACGGAGCTCTCCTTCTCCGTGTACAACACCATCGGCGGCGCACCGCTGGCGTCCCAGGAGGAGACCCGCCACGGCCACGACGAGCAGCACGAGGACCCGGAGCTGTTGCTGCAGGATCAGCAGCAGGGGCAGCGCACGGCGCAGCCGGACCACCCGGAGGTGCCGCTGTTCCTGGCGAGGGGCCTCGGGATCGACCGCATCGCCTCCGGCTTCTTCACCGCCGGCAAGAGCACGGCCGCGGGAGGCAAGGGCGAGACGATGGGGGGCGGCGGCGGGGCGGAGGAGCAGGCGGCGCTGCGGGAGCAGGACGAGGAGGCGGCCGCGCTGGACGCGCAGTACAAGCGGATGGTGGACGAGCAGCCCGGCAACGCGCTGTTCCTGCGCAACTACGCGCAGTTCCTGCACGAGGTACGCCGCCACGCCCGTTGCTGCCTGCGTCTCCCCCTTGTGTCCTAGTACAGCTTACGACATGAGCAACGTCGTCAGGTGAAGGGCGACGCGAGGAGGGCGGAGGAGTACTACTCGCGCGCCATGCTGGCGGACCCCGGCGACGGCGAGATCATGTCGCAGTACGCCAAGCTGGTCTGGGAGGTGCACCGCGACCAGGAGAGGTGCCTCGGCTACTTCCGCAAGTCCGTGCAGGCCGCCCCGGAGAACAGGTAGGTAGCCGTCCGGGAAAATGAGTCTACAACGAGGGCAATTTGATTTTCGAATTCCTTGAGCCCGAGAGGAGGAGCTGACGGTTTGTGCCTGTGTATTTTCGATTTTTCGCTCTCGCAGCCATGTCCTCGCCGCGTACGCCAGCTTCCTGTGGGAGCAGGACGCCAACGACGACGGCCTCGGGGAAGGCGAGCAAGGCACGGGCGGGACTGGAGCCCCGGATCAGCGAGCTGCGCCTGCACAGCAGGCAGGGCAGGTGAGGGAACTGGCTTCGGCGGCCGTCTGATCCCACAGGGGCAGCGTGGGCGTGCCAGGGTTAACCGAACCGACCGGTCCGGTCAAACCGCCGTCCTCCGGTAGCGGTTTACCGGACCGGTTTGAACCGGTGGAAACCGGTTGAATTCAAATCCAAATTCAAATAAATTGAAAAAATCCTGTGCAACCGGTTCCGACCGGTTTACCGGCCGATTTGACCGGTTTGAATTCAAATTCAAATTCAATAGTTCCCGTGCAACCGGTTTACCGGCCGGTTTTACCGGTTTACTGATCGGTTTGACCGGTTTACCGGCCGGTTTGACCGGTTTGACCGGTGGGCTTTAATGGGCCGGTCCATTTTTTTCTTTTTTCTTTTTTGATTTAACTTTAAATCCCCGCAAACTATACTAAATGAACGAATTTTTGAGAAAATTTGACACTATTAGATTCATTGCACCTTGAAGTATTTTTAAAAAATTTTAAGGAATTTTTCATTTTTTGAATTTAAATTTAAATTTAAATTTTGAATTTTGGCCGGTTGGGTACCGGACCAAACCGGAACCGGGCCGGACCGGTTTGACCGGTAACCGGTCAAACCGGACCGGTTCCCACCGGTTTGGTGAACCTTGGGGCGTGCTAGCGATGTAATTTAGCCTGCAAAATGTTTGTGCTAATTGGCGAATAAATAAGGTGGCAGTTGGAGCGTTAGAAGCTGGACGGCATGTAAACTTTATGATAGTCTGATGAACAGGGAACAGAGGATGTGTAATTTTGCTCTAGATGGCCCTGTCTAGGCAGCGCTTGTAATCTAAAAAAAAATATGGCACACTGAACAAGGCTACCTTGCGAGATCGTGATCCTTACACTGAAGCTGTGCCGATCCTACCATGTTGGATGACGCAGCTGGCGAAGATCTCTTGGCTCGGTGAGACTTTGTGCAAAAGAGTGTTACAGGAAAGTCAGAAACATCACAACTCTATTCTTCGTCGTCAATCCGTCGTAACAACAAATATAAGCTTCGATCATGCGCCTAGGGGCAGGGTTGTACAAGCCCTAAGCCCCGCAAATATAAACTTTCGATCATACTATCAGGCGTTACAGGAACAGCTCGAACGGCAACCTGCAGGAGCTAAATGCGAACAATTGCGAGCATGACAAAAAAAAATGGCAACATAACAAGCGCAGACTGACAATTTAAGCTGACCAACTATCAACACGCCAAACAACCCAGGAGAAATACCGAAACTGTTCACTAAGCCGTGTTTAGATGTTTTGAAAAAAAAATTTGCGATGGAATCTTACTAATTTGAAGTACTAAATAAAGCCTATTTATAAAACTTTTTACACAGATGAGTTGTAAATCGCGAGACGAATCTAATGATGCTAATTAATCTATAATTAATTAATAATTAACGGATAATTACTGTAGCTTCACTATTGCAAATCATGAATTAAATAGGCTCATTAAATTCGTCTCGCGATTTACAGCCCATCCATGCAAAAAGTTTTATAAATAGACTTCATTTAATACTCCATGCATATATCGAAACATTCGATGTGACATTTTTTTTTGCGTTTACGAGATTTATGGAGTGGGAACTAAACAGGTCCTAACATTCGTAAAAACTTCTAACGTGTTCTCAAAAGACACCGATCCCAAAACTTCTAATGTGTTCTCAAAAGACACCGATCCAGACGGCAGCATGATCAATATTTTAACAGGTCACTGTAGCTGAGGCGCAAAAACTACTATGACGCAACAAAACAGTAACAGAAGCCCATCCCAAAACGACTCTGCTTAATGTCAACAAAGCTATGCTAGCCCCCACACCATTGTGACTCTCGGCAAAACTATGGCCAGAACCGCACCAGGTAGAGAACACCTACGGCACATGGCCATCCACCAGCAGAGCAGATACGAAACTCATCCACCAGCAGAGCAGATACGAAACTAGTAGTAGCTATCATACTGGCGTCCACCCCTTTTCTGGTACCCGGTTCCCTTCGATCGAGTAGCATACTCCCCGTCATATCGCCCACCAGCTTGGTCCTTTCCTCGCCCCCGTCCTGCACAGCAAGAAACTACAATTAACAAGCCTAATAAAAGAGAGAATAAACACAGGAACAAGAGAAAACTACAAAGCTCTAATTTGTGTCTTTTGCAACTAACAGAGGCAAATGGTTATCACATTGCTTATCAGTATTCAGTATTCCATCCATCTGCCTAAAACTATCACAATACAGAATGTTCTATGCGAAATGTTGGCACAAATGGTGGAAGAAAAATTGCTTAATCAAATGGAGACGATCCTGAGTGAAAATACTTACTTCTGGCACTTGGGAATCCACAGTTAGGCCTCCTCTCCTCAACATGTACTAAACGGCCATTCAATTCTATCGGCGACGCCTGATGTTCAAAAGATTAATCAGATAAGACAGCATCTTGGTGAAATGTGCATGAGATGGATAGCATCGCTATTTCTTTTTTTCCATTAACATCTAACTAAAGCCTAATTTTGTTATACATCTGCATATCAAACAGATATTGGTAATGCAGTAGTCACTAGTCAGTCAAAGAACTTCACCTGGCAAATTAAGCCTACACATGGACTCATTATAGATGTAGAAATTCATTGAGATATCAGTCTATACCTCACTTTATAGTTTAAAATTCTAATGACCTGAGGTGTATGTTTCTACTTTCCACTTTGGCAGAACATAGTTCGTATTCTTTGCCCCCTACCATGCTCATGGGATAGTGCAAAAACTGTTATGATGTTCATGAAGTGATTCCACTTCCATTTTATTCCTTTTCTAGGTGATTAGTTGGATAGGTTTTCTGACTGAGCTAGCTGTATTGATGATATAATGGCATATTACATAAGCCTGCCATACTAAGGGAAACTTACATTTAAAGCATTCTGAATACCAGACATGTCCTCAAACTCAACAAAGCCAAAGAAGACTCCAGCCTCCTGTGTATCAGTAATGAAATTAGGAGGGCGATACAACTTAGCAAAGCAAACATAAAAGCACTTAATAAAGGCAAGAAACCTTGCGGCTTCGGATAGCAACTCCATCAGGTTTAATTCTGCCAAAAACCTGAAACACCTTCTCAAGATCAAAGACTGAAGTAGATGGCGAAAGATTCCCAACATAAACTGAAATAAACTCTTCTGAAAAAAAGAAACATCAGCAGTTAAGGCTACATAAAAAAAACACACAAAAAAAACATGACATAGCAAAATAAAGTAATGGACTAGATCACTAGATACCACAGAATTAAACATGCACCTCATCAAATTAGGTATACTATCTAGGCATATATGGTGCACATACAAAATAAAAAACCTTTGACTGTCCAGAGATCAGAAAATTCTGTCGCATGAAGCAGAAGGTCCTCGACAGATATAAGGAGTTTAGAGTTGCAAGTCTTGAGGAGAATGGAAACTTTTAATAAAGAAAAGCTAATGCCCAGCCCAACAATACTGTAAGAATGCTTCCAGAAAGAAAAATACAGTCCATCCCCAAGAGTGGTTAATCAACAGCAAATTCAGCAAGTCCATCCTACATACTAGTAGCATGCTTGAGAATTAGATGGGGTGCGGGTCAGTAATTCTTCAAACAAGCAACAAGATAAAACTAGATCAAATCTCAAGATTGCGATGATGCAGCAACTCTCACATGTTGAGAAGAAAATAACAGTGCGAAACAAAGCGCAAACATGAGTTTGTGTATCCAGTATCCTAACAAGAATTCTCAGCTAACCAATAAACAAGTTCAAAGGCCATTTCAAGCGCTAAAGGCCAGAATGTATTCTACCCATGTTCAGTGGCTATAAATTTTGTAGTAACGACAAAATAGTTTAAACATAGGTCAAAAATAGAATTCAACAAAAGCAACAGTCAAAAAGTGCATGAAAGAAAGAAACCTTCATCATCAGGGGCGCTAACAGCCCGGTTGTTGTCCAAGTTAGATTTTTCATGCACCAGGACAGTTTGCACCTGCTGAGGCAACTGTTGAGCCTGTTGTGACTCAGCAGTCCCCATTGTGGCCTTCGCTTTTGTTCGCAACTGATCATTACAATCCATTAAGAACAGGTACAATGAATACAGCTTATAAAATATAAGATGTGTTTGCTTACCACTGAAGCATATGTTTTAGGTGCTTCTTCAACAGGTTCTTCGGGGGTAGGCGGGGAAGGAGGGTGGGGAGCAAGAGGCGAATCCTGTTTAACATCTTTTGAACTGGGGAATGAGGGCACATGCTCTTCTGAATGAGTTTCCTCGTAGATCACATTCACAACCTTATACTCCGAAGGATCTTGCTGCTGCACATGATTTTCAGCAGGAGCTACAACCTCCTGAGTCTCTCCATCCAAATAATCAGACCCTGGTGAATTATGCAACAAAAGAATCTCAGTGCAATGATAGCATGCCTATGATTTAAGACATACTTTCCCTCAACCTAAGCATGAATGTATGCAATAACTATCTGTCACCAAAAGAAAAATGGGAAATAAGAATCGATGAGTTCAAGTTTATTGTCCAGAAACATGTTCATCAAATTTAAATAGGAATGAGAAAAGGATCAGTGAAGACCTAGATTAAAAGGCATTAAACATAAAAGGTATCTGGTTACCCTGTCAGTTATGATGTGAATTCTATAAAACAAAAGACAATATAACAAAATCTTTTTGCAAAAGAGAAGCAGCTCCAATATGGATTTACTTATTAGCATCTAATGCACAAGATGGCACAAAACAGTTGGAAAGTCCATGAAACAGTAGAATACCAGCTATTTGTATGTAGAATAATTTGAACACCATTGGGAAGAGATACCTGTTTCAGCCATTGTATAAGAAGCATCCACTTGGGGCAGGTTGTCAGCACAATTGTAATCAGAAACGTGGTACTGATCATCATACTCATCACAAATGAGCTTAAAGATGTCACTGAATATAAAATACCCATCTTTCTTTGGAGCAAGAACAATATTCTGAACGAATCGCTTGCGAACAGGGTAGTCCTTCAATTGCACTAGGCCAGTGACCAGCAGCGTGATCGCAGCACCCCATGACTCCAAGAAATTTGCTGTTTTAACCTCAACCTTGGTTACATTCATGGACATCATCATATCATTGATAACCTGCAAAAGTAGATAACAATAGAAGTAAGATGGCTTAACCCAACAATAAAAAGTATGGTTTATCAGAGTGCACACACCAAAACAATGTTGCTGGATGATGGAAGAACAGAAAATTGTGCTGTCTAGATCATGGTTTCAAGTCCCCACTCCTTTTTAAGTTAAAGACAAATATTTTCTCCAATAAATAGTAAGCGATTTGTTCAACTTTATATGCATACTAAAGACATTACTAACAGAAAATTATAGAACTTTGCAATAATAGATCACTGGCAATCAATTTATATATCACTTTATTTGACCTTCAACACTATTCATTTTGCATCAAACAAACTGATACATGACTAGTCATTTTGCAACAAACAAACTGATACACGTCTAGGTGATGTTTGTGTCCAAATTTAAAGTACACAAGGCGCCTATTTGTGTCCAAATTTATCGCACATTGAATCTAGAATCGTAGAAACCTTCCAATAGTCGATAAAACTGTCATGCCAGTCATTATGATATTCCAAGACATGATCGCGGCTAAAATTCTATTATACAGAACTAATATCAATAGTCGAACTGGTATTTCACAGGCGAGGAAAATCCAACATCGCCAGAGAGGAAAAATGCAGAACAATCACAAGCGACCGGGATTGTACCTCCATCGTCTCTCCAAGCGACCACTGCCCCGTCTCGCAGTCCAGCCTGACGACGCTGCTGCTGTCCGTGTAGAACTGGCTCGCCAGGTGCGGCTGGTTCGTCAGCACGTTGTAGTAGCCCGTCAGGAAGTAGGAGCCCACCTGCCCCACCGGAAAGGAAAAACCACCATCACTCGTCAGGCGTCGAAAACCCCACCCAAAACCCCCGAACCCCACCATTCCCCCACCGCTCGAGATCCGGCCGCGCACGCTCACCTGGTGGGCGTAGTAGTGGCCCGCGACTTCGGGCTCCGGCTGCTCCATCGGGTCCATGGCCCGCCCCAAAAACCCTAGGACGGGGAGAGCTCCGATCGGGAACGCGCCGCCGCGACTCCCGCGAGGGGCGCGCCGCGACGATGCTCCCGGAGGCGACGGAGCCGAGGAGGGAGGGGCGGGGCGGGTGCTCGCCGCCGGGGAGGGCGGAGAATGCGGGCGCGGCGGGATGGACGGATGGATTGGTGGAGCGGAGACAGCTGTGGGGGGTTGGGGATCGAGAAGGGGAAGGAGGGCGAGGTTTCAAAATGGCTGCCCCCCTTTTACTGCCTTCTGTTCCTGCTTTTCGCTTTCCTTTTTTTTTTTTTGAAACAGCGCTTTCCTTTCGGGATTCGAAGGCGCCCCCCTTCCGGCTGTCGCGATCGCGTGGAGACCGAGCGGGCGGACGAGGAGCGGGGCGAGCAGCGCATGACTGGTGGGGTCCGTCCGGTGAGGGACCACACGTCGGTGGGGGTGGGTGGATTCGACGGTGGCTGCCGCATGTGTCGCCGCGGGAATGCGGCGCAGTCGGGGGCCGCGGCGGGTGGGCGGGGCGCGCACTTTTTGGTCGACTTGCGGGGAGAGCGGCGGGGCCGCGACGTGCTCCGTTCCGTGGCCGTTGGATCGGTAGATGTGGCGGAGGCAGGCAGGCTGGCTCCGCCGCGTGATGGCCCAAGAACATGAAGCCCAACCAGTGATTGGCCCATAAGGCCCCAAAGACTTAGGCCTAGCCTAAACCCTCGCCGTTTCTTCACCAGTTCTCTGTCCGGTTCTTCACCATCTGCCGTTAGCCCGCGGCCGCCGCCTCCTCCCGCCACCCAGCCACCGCCGCCTCGGATGGCCGAGCCGCCGCAGCAGCCATCATCGGGCCCCACCACTCCGCCGCAGGAAGACAACCAAAGCGCTAAGACAAATAGCAAGAAGAGCCGCGGCACGAAGAAATCGAAGCGAGCCAGCGCCTCCTCGTTGGGCTCCAGCACCATGGCTGAGGACCCGTTCTTCGTCCTCGCCGGCGGCAAGGAAGGAGGTAATGAACAGCAGAGCTGAGCTTCTCGGAGCTGTCGTTTTTTGCTAGGTTTCTCTGTTTGGTAAACTGACGTGGCGAATTGGGGGGTTTTGGCGCAGGGTTCCTGGAGTTGGAGGAGATTGACGAGGCGGACTTCGGGATTGTAGGGGCAGACGTGGGGCACGTGGGAGCGGATGAGGGGAAGGCGGGCGGGGACCGGGGGAAGAAGAAGAAGAAGAAGAAAAAGAAGCGGAAGCGTGGGGATGACGACGAGAAGAGGAATTCGGATGATGACGAGGGCTTGAATGGCGATGGCAATTCGGTAGTTGAGAATGTCCAGGAGGGGGAGAAGGAGAAGGAGAAGAAGAAGACGAAGACGAAGACGAAGAGAAAGAGGAACAGGAAGAAGAGGAAGGTGAAGGATAGTGAGAAGAGTGCAGAGAGCGATGAAGAAGTCGCTGACGACAATGCAGAAGGTGATTATACTTCCAGATTGTTGTTTTCAGGCATTGACACATGTGAAATGTCTCTGTGCAATTTATTCGGTTTTGATATGTATAGTATCTAGTGTTGCAAAATTGATCTGATCAGCAGCGCAAGTTCACTAGAATTTGTTTTCACCCTGCAGGCATGCAAGATGAAAATGAGAATATGGAACAAGACAAGGACGATCAGCTTATTTTGGGCGAGGATGATGTTTTTGCATGGCACGAGCTTAGGCTTCACCCTCTGCTAGTCAAGGCAATGTGCAGGCTTGGATTCAAAGAGCCAACTCCTATACAAAAGTCTTGCTTTCCTGCAGCAGCTCATCAAGGCAAGGTTTGTCAAATTGTTCATTGGCAAAACATTGGCCAACTTTCTTTTTTGAACAATGGAATAACTAATTTTCAGCAATGTTAGCTAGTGAGTTCATTGCTACTATTCAGCTTGATAGCCTATTTTGCTGACTCAAAATTTGAACATTTTTGTATGTTTTTGGTTTCAATGTGTCATAAAAGATATATTCTGTTAACTGACTGGCGAATTTTTTGTTCCATAAGTTTAATAATCATAAGCTCTAGACCTTAAAGTCTTCTAACTTTGTTGAGATCTGCTTTGCAACAGGATGTTATTGGTGCAGCAGAGACAGGTTCTGGAAAGACACTTGCTTTTGGCCTCCCCATTTTGCAACGTCTCCTTGAAGAGCGAGAAAAGGCTGCAAGATTACACCAGGATGATGAAAAAATGAAAGAAAGTTCTGGAGGAAGCCCTCTTCGTGCTCTTATTTTGACACCCACCAGGGAGCTTGCAAAACAGGTAAAGGAATTACCTCACATAGTTCAATCTACAAATCAATTGGGCCTGCCAATTCTGATGCCCTTAATTTCTTTATTTTAATCAAACCCAGCTCTTCAGTTGGTCGCCAAATTGAAATATTTGCTATTATTGGTCCTAGATCATCATCTGAGAAAAGCTGTCACCCAATTATCATGTTAAGATAAGATACTAAGTTAGCATGTGCCATGCACATCTCACAATTCTTTATATACAGGTATGCGATCATCTAAAGGATGCAGCCAAGTTCTTAGGAATCCATGCTGTTCCTATTGTTGGTGGTCTATCAATGGAAAAGCAAGAACGACTTTTGAAAAAGAAGCCTGAAATTGTTGTTGGAACTCCCGGAAGATTGTGGGAGCTCATGTCAATGAACAATCAACACCTAGTTGAGGTTAGTACATCTAAATGTATGGATTAACTTCTCAGTATGCATGCTAGCAATTCAAACATGACATAGAATGGTGTTTCCTCCTTTTCTGCTCTATATGATGTATTTATTCATGGTGATTGATCTCCTCTTTTGGATATGCATTGCTTCAGTTTTTTATTTTCTTTTTGCACAAACAACAGACTAATACCCACATGTTTTTTCAGTATAGAACCAACTTCCTCGTGTGGTCTGTGGTCTCTGATCGAACATGAACATTTCCTTGCTGCTTGTATCGAGCATTTAACATAGCAGCGAAGTCCCATATTTTGAAAAAGAATAAAGCAGAGCACATTATTCAATTTTGTTTAATCTTGTACTGATTTAATTGTCATTCTGTGGTTATCTATGTTGACATGTTTTTCTCACAGTTGCTTTTCTTTGGACCCAGCTGCATTCGTTGTCATTCTTTGTGTTGGATGAGGCTGATAGAATGATCGAACGAGGCCATTTCCATGAATTACAATCTATCATTGAGATGCTCCCGCTGACTACTGGTTCTGATGAACATGCTGCAAGAACAATGCCAAACTGTGAGACTGTGCCGATCTTGCAAATAAAAAAGAGGCAAACCTTTGTGTTCTCAGCCACACTTGCACTTTCATCTAATTTCCGGAAGAAGCTGAAGCGTGGCCTATCTATTTCAAAGGCATCAACTGATGATGTGAGCTCTATTGAAGCACTGTCAAAGCAGGCTGGAATGAAACCAAATGCAGAAATAGTTGATCTGACAAAGGCTTCAATCTTGCCTGAGAAGCTTGAAGAATCTTTTATCGAGTATGCCTTCTGTCATACAAACTCCTTTAGTCCTTTATAATTGGCATCTTTTATCTTTTGCTTTCCATGCAAAAGCTATAGTTGACCGTTTTACGTATTGACAAATTATTTTGTTTGTGATTTACAGGTGCAGTGAAGAGGATAAGGATGCCTATCTGTATTATATACTGAGTGTTCATGGGCAAGGTCGCACGATAATATTTTGTACATCGATTGCTGCATTACGCCACATTTCCTCCATATTGCGAATTCTTGGAATTAATGTCTTGACAAACCATGCTCAAATGCAACAAAGGGCTCGCATGAAGGTGATTTACTTTTCTATTATATTCATGTTTGATATTTGCTAAGCAGTGGAAATTGTCATCTAGCTCCCACAGAATCTGAATGTCTCATGATTAGTCTGGTTGCTTATTTGCACAATTCGTCTTTTCAAACTTGATCTTATTGGAGTACATTCATGTAACTGATCTTTACTTTCATGAAAATTATACCTTCTTTAATTGTAGGAGATGCATTCTGTCATTTTTGGATCTCACTATTTTGTTGATGTCATACTAGTTTTTGTCTAACATGAACTGTATGTTGACCATTATCTGTGTCTTGTTCCTGATGCACACTTGACTACTTGCCCTGCCATTTTCTTCTTGCTTTGCTTTTCATGAAAGAGAAACATTGATTAATTTGTTGTCTTCAATTAGGCTGTGGATCGTTTCCGTGGAAGTGAGAATTCCATTTTGGTCGCAACTGATGGTTTTGCAAGGGGTATGGATTTTGATGATGTGCGAACAGTTATCCACTATCAGTTGCCACATTCAACTGATGTAGGTGTTGTTTTATTTCTTGAAGCTACACTTCTGTGATATATGTGTTATGAGGGACCAAGAACTTATTAGAGTTTTCAAATTCCCCTTTTCCTTCCTCTAGGTTTATATCCATAGAAGTGGAAGGACAGCACGCAGATCATTGGCTGGCTGCAGCATTGCATTAATTTCTTCTGCTGACAAGTCGAAGTTTTACTCTCTTTGCAAGTCATTGTCAAAGGTAAGTTTTCTTTCATACTGCTACTTTCTATTGCAGTAGCTTTCCTTAACTCACTATGCATCATGCTGTTTATTTTTTGGTTCTGTTGTCATCAAGCAGCGATCAACTACTGCTTGGCCCGAATTAATTTTCCTTTGTATTCAACTGTTCATATTTCACGCTCTGTGAAGGCTACCTGTGTTTACCTGGTGTTCAATGCTTATCATGATGGCTTTTTGTGGACGCTGTTTCCGTTGTTTTGGTTTGATACCAGCTACATCTCTTTTACTGGTGGTTGCATACTAGTGCACTTTACACTTTTTCAAGCATGGCTCATCCTTAGGTCATGTCAGTATATCTTTTTTGTTTTCGCTAATAACTCAGCTATTTCCTAACCATATTGAACATCACAGGAGAACCTCCAGCAATTTCCTGTAGATCATGCTTACATGCCTGAGGTAATGAATAGGCTCTCGCTTGCTCGGCAGATTGACAAGATTGCGCGTAAAAGTTCACAGGCAAGCCCTCCTGTTTCCAATCTTTCAATATTTTTTCTTTAATCATTTCTAATATGTATGAAATTATCGCTGATGTCAGATTAATCTTGAACTGTATTTGTTTGTATGCTCTAACTTTGCTCTGTCCTTTTTAGGAAAATGCTAACAAATCCTGGCTTCAGAGGAATGCTGAATCCATGGGATTGCTATTGGAGACAAGTGACAGTGAAGAAGAACGTGTAAAAGGCCACATGCAACGAAAGGCAACTTCTGCACATCTCCAAAAGCTTCAACAGGTTTGAGTACTTCAGAAGATTTTAGTAGGATTATAATTTTAGTGAAAGTAAGCTATTTATGAATGTTCACGGTTTTAAAATGCTTCTGTGTCTATCTAGCCTGTGTTTCAGCACATTTTGCTTCGACTTGCAGGAATTGAGTGATCTTTTGAAACGCCCCTTGCAGCCAAAGACTTTCTCACGATGCTATTTGGCTGGGGTTAGTTCTCTGACACAAAGCACAATTATGCAAACAATAATGGTAACTTGAACTGACAATCTTCTATTCACTTGCTCAGGCTGGTATTTCACCATTACTTCAGAAGCAACTAGAAGAGTTGACCAAGAGAAATGTAAGCAACAAAAGCAGCAAGTCTGAGAATAAAGGGCCTCGCCTTGTTGTTATTGGTCAGGATCGTGTCGAACCCTTACAAGCACTTCAGAATTCTGGGCAAGAGGTATGCTCAACAGAGATTTCTCCAGGGATGCATGTTCCTTCTTTGTAGAGATTTATTCCTAAAAGCAAAGGAACATAGATGCATAAGTTGTCCAACATATTTGCATATGGATGCTTGAAAAGAAGACTCTGTCTATTGATTATTTTATGTTATTAGTGGCAAAAAAAGGTTTGAGTTTTGTGGATGTAATTCTTTTATTAGTTGCTCTTTTTGCATCTTTTACTGCTTCTGTTCTTATATGATAGACATTCCTCACTTTCAGGTCTGTGTGAACTTAGACAAACAAAAAGAAAAGCAAAGACTTGCTCAGAACTGGAAGCGGAAGAAGCATGAAGAAAAGAAACGTCAGCCTCTTATCCTGCCTTTCATTTGCTTCACTTGCAGTCTGGTGTGGGCATTGTTTGTTGCTGATTTTCAAAATTTTCTAAAAGAGATGGATAGCTACCCTTGCAATTCTATTATAGGGACAAACCAACTGTTAACACTGTACAAGGACGGACATATCCCAAAAAATTGGGGTTTAGACTTGGGCCCGCATCTATTCATATTATGTCGGGTAGCACATTTTGTTTGGGTTACTTGTAAGCTGCATCTCATGCTAGTTTTGGATGGTAGTGGATAGGACATACTACCTTGTTCTGGAGAAGCTGTCTGTAATGTACTACTAGTATAAATAGCAACACACTGACTTCTTTTTTTCAGGCACACGAGAGCAGAAGAGAAAGGAGAAGAGAAAAGCAAAAGGGACGGAGTAACAGGTGAGATGGGTCTGTTTGCGGAAAAGGACCTATTGTGGAATTACCTTCGACGCTTGCGTGGATTCATTTGAGGAATGCACTCGTCATGTCTTCACACTGATACATTGGGTGTGCCTACCAGCCCTTCAACAAGATCGCGAGGTGGATGGTTGATGTTTTGTGGCTCAAGATGATTAGGTTAGCGCGGGCACCGCGACATGATTTGTGCAACATGGGCACGTTTTGTCATACTCCATGTTCAAATCTGCTACAAGTGTGTACATCTTTTCATCCATTGCCATATTTTTTTCCCCGGGTGATATTAATTCTGGTGCCTGGTGGATGTAAGTTCATCAAGAAAAAACAGCAGCCTAGTTTCACTGCTCTACTGTTCGGTAGCAACTGATTCAAGCATAGTTTGGCGTGAACAACACCGAACTCATTTGCGGAGCTTGACTTACCTCTCGATGAATCAGAATCTCCAAGTGGACAGGAGCCCCCCGATTGCTAGCCGAGCACAGCACGCGCAATACTGCGGCCTAACGTAACGTCTATCACTCTCTCGGTAGAGGGAAGCAAATATAACGAGCAAGTGCAACAAAAGGAACAACGCAGATCAATTAGAAAGATAACAAAGATGATGGCCACAGAAGTTTTGGCAGGGCAACATCTGTAGTTCTGGACCATTCGAAACTGACTGGTGGAAACAAACGTTTTAGCCGGCAAATGTTACGCTGTTAGAAATTTCTATTTCCAACTGAGGTTATATACAAATGCAGATGCTAGATTTGTAAGGCATGGAAACCAAGGAGCTATTTGCCTCTCTCTCTCTCTCTCTCTCTCTCTCTCTCTCTCTCTCTCTCTCTCTCTCTCTCTCTCTCTCTCTCTCTCTCTGTACCGTAGCCGCGTCGTGGTCTGTGGTCAGATCGGATAGGATATCTGTAGTCTGTACCGTATAGCTAGCGCTGTATTTGAACTGATGAGTCGTGTTAGTGTGCGTCTTGCCGACTTCAGCTATGAGCAGGGGCGGATGTAGCGTGGGGGCTGGGGGTGCGCCAGCCCCCCCTACATGCTTGCACATCAAGGGAAAATAGGGGAGGAATGAGGGGAAGAAGAAGAGAAGAAAGAAGGAGAGGGGGGGCTGGAGGAGGAAGAAGGATGTCAGCCCCCCCTGTCCATGAATCCTGGATCCGCCACTGGCTATGAGGGTAGGTTAGCAGCAGCAGCTAGCTGCCTATAGGACTTGTAGTGTAGGGAGGTGGGTATAGGCAATGTGTGCGTCCCACTTTCGCGCTGCCCGGCCTGCTGCGTGCTGCCGGGATTCATGGAACTGGCAGAAGATTGTGATGTTGCGGCAGCGACCTCTCTCTCTCTCTCTCTCTCTCTCTCTCTCTCTCTCTCTCCTACCATTCAACTAAAACTGAGAATTTTCAATCAGGCACATCAGCTTTCAAGTTTCCAAAGCTCTGAAAGTGTGCGGCTATTGGTGTCTGGTAGTTGAATGGAATTCCGAGTTTCCAAGCTACTTGGCAGTTCGAGTTCGAATGGAATTCCGAGTTTCCACTCGAGTGTTTTTTCAACCCCCACCCCCCAAAGATTAAATTGCGAACACGCCGTGACACCGTCTCGTTTCCGTTCCGCCCGAGCAGGTGGCTCATAGATCGACCCGGATCTCATTCCAAATCCTAGTGCAGGATCGCATATCACCCCCGTTCCCTCCATACTGATAGGGAGTGACAGGATAAAGGGTTAGGATGTTTTTTTCGTTGTCAAACGGTATTCATAGTGAGTCGTATATTGGTAGTTAATTTCATTACAACTTCATGAGAAGGTACGAAAATAAGATTCTTGAAGCATCTATGGAGGAGCTAAAAAAATATAGAGCTAATCCATGGATCCTATTTTTTTGGACTCGGAGTTCGTAGAGCTGGACGTGTTTGGTATTAGAATTTGAGAGCGGGGCAGTTCCAAAACAAAGATGGAGGCAGCCAAGAGCATGTGATGCGAGAGAACTATTCACGTGTTGTTCCTAGATCGGATTGCAGCCGTCTGATGCAATGTGGACGCACCACATGCACTAAATTTGGACGGAGTGGTGATGGAGTGCAGAGGTAGAAGATGAGGCGGAGTAGTTTGACGGTGCATGTTGAAATCGTATGTTTCAAGTGTTTCAGATGTTTCAAAAGAACATGTGGATGTTGCTAAAATAGATTTAGATAATTTATCAATGTTGCATCTTCAATGAGAGATTTGAATATTCTATGCAACATGAGATGTCGACATGACCCGTTCTAGGAATCCTTACTCCTTCAGTTTCGATCTCTTGACATGGTGGTGGCCGGCCGTCGTGTGTTTTTCGACATCACCATCGATGGCAAACCTACGGACCATGGGAAAACTTTTGCGCCCTCTGCTCCGGCGAGAAGGGCATAGGGATGAAGGGGAGCTTCTTTGCTTCAAGCAGGACGGATAGCAGTGGGTCTGGGGGCTAGCGTCCCTCCCCCATTTTTAAGGAGAAAGGAGGAGGAACTTCAAGGGTTCCATAATCTAGCGCGTCAATGGCACCGGCGGCAGTTCCATCTATGGCATACATATTCCCCAACGTGGAGCGTTCGAATCTACCGCATGACGCGTGGGTCCTCACAAAGACCCATGTGATCTCCGAACTTCCAGAGAACTATACAGAAGGGCAGCCCTACCCCGACCCATACACCTGCGGATCGGAGTTCTTCATCTGCCTCGAGTGGGACCCCTGGCTTTCATGTCTTTAAAGCCATCGAGAGTGTGGGATCCCATGGTGGAACCACCTCGAAGGTAGTCAAGATCGTCGACTGCGGCGAGCACAGTTACACCCTGAGCGCAGCATCCGCGGCCGCTGAGTCCCTAATCTGAGAGTTGATCCAATATCAAATCGTGGCCTTACGTAAGAGGTTTATCATGTAGTGTTATTCTTTCTGTAGTTTAATCAGTAGGGTTAAATGGTGGATCTGAGAATTAAATGGTAACTATAGGCGGTTGATTTCTGACTATTCTGCGTTTGTGCTATTTATGGCACGATACTATCGATGATGACGACATTGGTGATATGAGAACTGAAATCGTGTTTCATGTTTGGAAAATTTGGTTGTCTAAATCATTATGCATCCCTCTAGCAATTTTTCTAACAAACCCTTTATGACATATAAAGATGGGAATTTAACTGTATTAATGTACTGCTCCGTTTATCTCCTCTTCTCTATCCATATCATAATATTATTTGTTTTTTCATGTTGTTTCACTAATAGTGGCCTATTCATGTTCCTTTCTTCTCCTCTGATCCTTCTAATAAACCGTGCCTGCGTCTAAAGTTCATTCTAGTCTCGAGTCCCTGATTGTTTTATCTGTGATGAATAAGTTTTTGAATCGTTGTTTGACGGTGCATAGATTTATGACTTGTACATTCTTTTTCTATGCTTTCTCGGGTAACTTGTCTACAAATAAGTAGCTAGCTTATTTTTGGAATCAGACAGAAGTTTGCTGGTTTTTGGCTCATCGCTGCGGGCAACTCTTGTCTGTCATGTGTTATGTGTTCCAGTTTTGTTTCGCGTTTGTAAATTCAATGGCATATAGATAATTTATCCAAAAATGGCTCCCATCGGCGGCCATCACCCTCGTCTCCATCCCTTTTTGTTGTTTGGGTGTCGGTTGGTCTGTGATGGCAAACGGAGCGTTCTGTGATGTCCGGCCAGAGGAGGCGTATTGACTATTGAGCATCAAGTCTCGACATGAACATGTAGAGTTGGCTGAGGAACCATGGAACAAATTCTCAAAGCTGTGAAACTGTGCTACTATTGCCTGGGATTTGAGTTGATGCATAGCCTAAAAATCGTAATTGAGTTTTGGTGCAATTTCAACTTTCCAGTCGAGTTTGGGAACCCCCATAAATCAAATTATGAATGCGTCGGTACCAAACTTATCCGTTCCGAGCAGCGGCTCGTAGTTCGAGTTTAAATCCGGACCAATTCTGAATCGTGTTTAGAACAATCGTAGATCACCACGGTTCTTTATTGTTAGCACATCTCGTTATCTACATAACTACTTTCCGATAATCTCGCGCGCGTGGTTGGCTTTCAAATCGTCATCAAGCGAACGTGCGTAGCATAGAGATGGTGCTGTTCCATGAACCTGGCACCCTTGGCATTGGAAAACTTTCGCGCCCTCTGCACCGGCGAGAAGGGCATAGGGACGAAGGGGAAGCTTCTCTGCTTCAAACAGGGGCGGATCTAGCGGTAGGTTAAGGAGCCTTGCACCCCCCCTCTTCCATTTTTAAAGAGAAAGGAGGAGGAAGAAGAAGGGAGGGAGATGCTGAAAAAAAATTGGCCCCTTCAAGGGTTCCATAATCTACCGCGTCAATGACTAGCGGCAGTTCCATCTACGGCGTACATGTCCCCAACGTTGAGCGGTCCACCACACGACGTGTGGGTCCTCACAACGGCCCATGCGATCCCCGAGGTTCCAGAGAAGCATACAAAAGGGCAGCCCTGCCCGTACGCTTACACCTGAGGATTGGAGTTCTTCATCTGCTTCGAGGGAGGCTCCTGGCTTTCATGTCCTTAAAGCCATCAAGAGGGTGGGATCCCGCGGTGGGACCACCTCGAATGTAGTTAAGATTGCCGAATGTGGCGAGCGCAGTTCCACCCCTGGCCGCAACATGCGCCGCCGTTGAGTCCCTGATCTGACAGTTGATCCAATATCTAATTGTGGCCTTGCGAGTTGTTTATCATGTAGTGTTAGTCTCTGTTACGCGGATACTCTTAGGAGGTGACGTATCCGTATCCGATACGTATCAGATACGGATACGCCTCGGATATGTTTCTAGCCGTATTTTGAAAAAAATGGATACGTATTTGCTTGGATACGCGTATCCGATATTTTTGGGTCAGATGGGATACAGCCCAAAGCAGTAATCAGCCCACCCAAATGCTGTTTTGGTAGTAAGAGATGATACAAAATGATGAACTTGCTGCAATAGAACTGTAGAATTAGATGAGCAGCAACTGAAGAACCCCTTGTAGAATCAGTTGTGCTTTTAAAGAATGATAGTTATAGAGGTAATGTTATATGGATATGCAAATATTGCACATTTGAGTATAGAGGAAGTTACTCAAGAGTAAAATCTCACTTGCTGAATATCTATGTGATATTTATATATAATTATTAATTATCCTAGCAGTATCCCCGTATCAGTGTTTTTTGGGAAAGTGCGTATCCGCGTATCCGATACGTATCGTATCTGATACCCGTACCAGTATCCGTGTAACATAGGTGTTAGTCTCTCCATAGTTTAATCAGTAGGGTTACATGGTGGATCTGAGAATTAGATGCTAACTATGGGCGGTTAATTTCTGACTATTCTATGTTTGTGCTATTTATGGCATAGTACTATCGACGAAGACGTTGGTGCTATGAGAATTAAAATTGTGTTTCGTGTGGAAAATTCTGGTTGTCTAAATCATCATGCATCCCTCTCGCAATTTCTCTTCCAAACACTTTGTGGCATATAAAGATAGTAATTTAACTGCATTAATCTACTGCTCTGTTTATCTCCTGTGCTCTATCCAATATTGTTTGTTTTTTAGTGTTTAGTTTCAATTGAGTAGTAGAACATTAGTGTTGTTTCACTAAAAATGATCTATTCATGTTCCTTTCTTCTCCTATGATCCTTATAATAAACTGTGCCTGCGTTTAAAGTTTAATCTAGTCTAGAGTCCCTGACTATTTTGTGCGTAATGGGTAAGTTTTTGAATCATTGTTTGACAATACATAGATTTATGACTTGTGCTTTCCTTTTCTTATGCTTCGTTGGGTAACTTGTCTCCAAATAAGTAGCTCGCTTATTCTTGGGATCAGACAATGGTTTTTGGCTCATCGCTGTGGGCATCTCTTGTCTGCCATGTGTGATGTGCCCTAGTTTTGTTTCGCGTTTGCGAATTCAATGTCATATAGGAAATTTACCAAAAAATGGTCTCCATTGGCTGCCATCACCCTCGTCTCCGATCCTTTTTGTTGTTTGGGTGTGGGGTGGTCTGCGATGGCGGACGGAACGTTCCGCGATGTCTTGTCAGAAGAGGCGTATTGACTATTAAGCATCAAGTCCCGTCATAGAGTTGGCAGAGGAATTATGGAACAAATTCCCAAAGCTCTGAAACTGTGCTATTATTATCTGGGATTTGAATTGATGCATAGCCTAGAACTCGTAGTTGAGTTTCGGTGCAATTTTCAACTTTCAATCGAGTTTGGAAATCCCCACAAATCAAATTGCGAACGCGGCGGTACTGTATCGTAGTTCGAGTTCAAATCCGGATCCGTTGCTAATTGTATTTTGAATAATAGTAGATCACCACCGTTCTATATTGTTAGCACGCCCGTTACCTACGTAACTACCTTCCAATAATCTCGCATGCGCGGCTAACTGGCAAATCGTCGTCGAGCGACAGGTGCGCCACGAGCCGAGACACGATGACCGCCGCCCCGGAGGTGACGGTGGACGGCGTCGACTGGGCGTTCGGTGACTCGGCCCTCCTCTACGACCCCAGGAAACGCTTCCCGCCGGGTGATCTCCTCGCGCTCGCCCGCGAGCACGCCCGCTGCCCCGGCCTCGTCCACCGCGAGCTCCGCCGCGACATGGACAGCAGGGCCGTCGCGCGCTTGTTCGGCCTTGAGAGCGTCGGCGACAGCGGAGGTCGTTCCGGTTCCAGTTCCATTGCGGGGTCGGTCCAGGACCAGCAGCCAGCAGCAGCAGGGTACTTCACGGTGGAGGAGGAGTCGGATGAGGTCGAGTACGTCCTGGTCGGCACGGCCGACGAGGTCGAGCGCGAGCGGCGGCAGGAGGCCGGCGCGGAGGCGGCGCTCGAGGCCGGGTGGGACGACCGCGTCCGCTCGATCGAGGAGCTCTTGGAGGAGGCCGACGTCGAGGTCGCCGCCCGTACGGCTAGACCGAACGGCGACCACCTCCGCTCGGCCGAGGAGCTCCTGGACGATTTGCACTTGGGCGAGGACGCCGTCGCGGCTAGACAGAGCGACGGCCTCGTCCGGGACACGGACCACCGGTTCTTGGAGGAGGAGGCCGCCGCTGGTGCCGAATGGAACGTCGCGTTCCGTACAAACGAGCGGCACTTTGCGTGCTGACGACGAAGAAGCGGACGTCCGGAAGAAGTAGCAGCAGGTGGCAGACGGTGGCGGCGGGTTCCCGATCGACGGCAGCGACCCTGCCTTCGTGATCAGCTGTTTTCTTGATTAGTTACGTGCTCGTTTTTTTTTTTTTGAGTCAGGTTTGATGAGCAATCGTTGGCTCGCATGACAATCAAACGATGACCAGCGAAAGAGTTTGCCATACGGTCAATGTGTATCTGTGCTAGGCAGTGTTCGCGATCAGAGATTCAGAGAACCGGCAGCGCACGACACCGGCCAGGCCACAACCACAAACGTGTTAGATCATAGCTTATTGGGCTGCCTTCGGTGTCTTCCAGGCTCTGCAGCTGAGCATTTTTAAAAAATATATATTAATTTTAAAAGGACAAAATTAGGCATCCCAGATGACGGAGACAATTTGTAACTGAAACTTTCGAGTCTTATGAAATCTACAACCTTTTAACTGACTTTTTACGTCTGAATTTGAATGATGAAAAAAAAATACCTAGAACGTTCAAACCTACTACAAGGCTACAATGCTCCCCTTGTCCCTTGTTCAGCCTACAACCGAGTTACCAGTGGGCCGTGAGCCTTGGGCTTTTCTACCTCACCTTCTGTTCTGTTTTGTGAATTGAGGAGGGCCGAGTTCAATTTTATTTCGTAATGACTCTATTCCAGCGGGCCGTATTCTTGCACGGTTTTACGGCCGCCCACATCCACCGTCCGGTCCAGATCCAATGAACAACGTGCGCGCCCCGCGCCGTATCGCTGAGTAAGCGGGCCCACTTTCCAGATGTAGCACCCAAATATTATTCAAAACATCGGTTCTCGCGCCGTTCATTTCTTCCCCTTCTTGTCTCTCTAGGGTTCCTCTCTCTCATCTCAGATACAGAGGCGACGGGCCGCATCCCCCGCATCCGCGACGAGCACCGCCGGCCCAGCGACGAGCATCGCTGGCCCCGGCGCCCTCCTGCGCCGCGGTGCGAGAGGGGTGTGAGGCGCAGGCCAGCAACAGGTGAGTCACGCGCGTCATTCATGTGCCGCGGATTAACCCCCGCGCGCGCCCCCCTCCCCATGCTCCTGCATTTGACTGTTGTTTCTCGCTTTGGTGGAGGTCAATGGCAAGCAATCCGACGGGGACACCTCGCAGTGGTTCGAGAGGGAGCAGGAATCGCAGATCCAGACAGGTTAGTTCATGCCACGCACCCCAAAATGCTCCATATCGGAATGGGGATGTGGCGATTCCGGTTGATGGGGGATGGGGCGGGGACGGGACGGGGAGGCGGTTGTGGTATTTGCTATGCGTTACATGAGGGGGCCTGAGATTTTCGGGGTTCAAAGGGGAGAGGGCTTTTTTCAGATTTTTGCGACAATAAAACACTCTGAATCGCTTTGAGGGGAGAACGTTTCCTCCTGCATCTGGAGGAGAGGATGCTCATCGATGTAGTTTTTCCATTTGGGGGGGGGGGGATTTTCTGTTGCGTGGAACACACCAGTGCTTAGTCTAGTTGCTTGAGAACGTAGAATATTTTGCTAGTTCCAATTTTCCTGTCAGATCAGTTCATGCTACATCACACGTAGTTGATAGATTCAGTTTTTTAGTTCAGGTTTGTACTGATGATGGAGGGAGGGGAGGGGGAGGGGAATTTTTGTACCGATATGCTTCTACTCAGCACCTTTTTTTAGTGGCGGTGGTGGGTTACATTCATGTGGTTTTTCAGGTTCCCGGAAATGCACAATCAGTGCAGCAATAGTTCCTCTAATTTTTTCCATGGCTTATTAGTTGTCTTCGATTTCAGCCTCTCAGCCTCATCATCACTATCCTTTTTTTATCTTCTGGTAATATGCAAGTTTTACAATGTCTAAAATTCAGAAGGAGCGACAAGGCCGGGCGAAATCATCTGATGAGGTATCTTTTGTATTTTTATCCTGCACCGACATGGTCATGCAAATTTATTTTAGGCTATAATACTTTTCTTTTAAAATATCCAAATTCATGTATCAGTCTAGGCAAAATAATATATAACCCAATGCATTTCAACGCACCCGGCTAGGCAAATTTATGTATCAGACTAGGCAAATTATATCTAATATTTGATGCATCAAAATTAATATATGACCTAAGAAATTTCAGTGCTCCCGTCTATGCAAATTCATGTATCTGACTAGGCAACTCTACATTTTAATATTTTGCCATGCCCGAATTTTAAGCGCTATTTTTAACTATGCACTATTACACTTAGCATAAGGCATTTCAGTGTACCTGGTTAGACAATGTAAACTCAGGTTTCTGATTTTTCTTTTTTTCCGGCCCTCTTTTGATTCTACTTTGCAGTGTAAAAGGAACAGGGCCTCTCCTTTCAGGCTTACCAAACTTTATGCAGAAATGACTGAACCCCAAAAGAATATGATTCGAGATGTGGATTTTGGAGGGCTTCTTAAGATTGAGTGCCCCACCATTCCAGCAGCGTTTGCGAATTGGCTCACGGTTGAGTGCTTCGATGCAGAGACATCTGAGCTTGTTCTACCCGGCAGGGGAAGGATTTCAGTCACGGCACAGTCAGTTTTCGATATATTTCGGCTACCAAACAAGGGCGACGAAGTCAAATATGAGCTTGACGTGGATGCCATCAATTTTATACAGAGCAAGTATGACATTGTTCGAGAGTCTGCACCAAAGATCGAAGAAATATTGAACAAGATTAAGAGTGACAAAGAAGCAAATGAAGATTTCCTGAGGTCTTGGCTAATGATCGCAGTGTCGACTTTTCTATGCCCTCCCACTAGCTTGGGGATAAGCCCCAGATGCTACCCCCCATTAGTGGACCTCTCAAGAGTGAAGAAGTTGAACTGGTGCGAGTTTGTTGTCAACCAACTCAAGGTTGCTGCCAAAAAGCTTAACAAGAATAATTCCTTCAAGGGTTGCGTTCTACTGTTTGTCTTAAGTCTTTAGCCCATCCAATGTTCATCCAGTTTCTTTTTTTCAGTTTCTTCAAATCTAATGCTTCTGTGCTTTTTTTTCCAGATTATCTATGCTGATTCTTTAGCTGTTCCAAATGTCGAAATTCCCACCACCATGCCAAGGATCGCTGCATGGACAAGAAATTTATTGGATGAGGTTATCAAGCTGGACACGAATCGTGATGGTTCATTTGGCATGCTCAAGGTATTAGTCAAACCCCTTTTTTTCAAGCCTGAAAACACTAGTCAAACCACCATTTTTTTATCATTACTCAAACCATAACCAATCTTTTTTCCCAGCTCAAATCATCGGCAAATTCAATGGTGGAAGACTCTCCTTTCCAAATGGACGATATATACAGCTTTGTATCATCAAAAGCACCTAGAGATTTGGCACCAGATGTATGTACAAATCTTTGTCCCTTTCCTTTTTTTTCAACCTCACAACCAAGTTTTTTTATTTATTATCCTCCAATAAATGTGATCCAGCAACTTTCTATATTTCAGTAGGCATTTTTACTATTTTGTAACAGCAACTTACTTCATTTTCAACAGGCATTTTCTAACTTCTTGTACCAGCAACTTAGTTTATTTCAGCAGACATTTTTTTTCAAAACTGTTTCGCTTTTTTCTGATGCTCAACTCGCCTTTTTTCTATTTATTTTTTTAGAAGAAGAGAAAAATAGGTGAAGCTGTAAAGAAAGCTCTTTGTGGCGTCACAGAAGTGTTAGGCACATTTATTCAAGATCTAGCAGTTGTAGGAGATGGGGATGCAGCCGAATCAAGTGTCAGAAGATCACAGAGGCGGAGGACAGCTGAACACCAAGGAGGAGTGTAGGAAGAAGGGATAGATGATGATGATCCAGATTACGAAGCTGAGGAAGAAGAGTTTAGCAGCAGCGACGATGGAAGTTTGGGACTGGAGTCTGAAGATGAAGCTGGCCATCCAGGCGATCCTGAGAATGTACCAGGCATGGAAGAAGATGAAAATCTTGTGCCATTAAGTACGAGACTAAATAAGATAAAATCAGTCCCAAGGGAAGCCGCCAGCATCCATGGAATAGCCAGCGGGACAAACAGCGAAGGTGATTGCACATTTCAAGCCCAACCAAGATGTGATGCACCTGCACCAGCAGCCAAGGGTGGATCCAATGTGGGGACAGGGGGGGCTAAAGCCCCCCTATCCCCATGGATCCAATGGAGCCCCCCCAAGCCCCCCCCAAGAATTTTCAACCATGAATGAAGAGGAGGAAGAAGAAAAGGAGGAGGAAGAAGAAAAAGTGAGGAGGGAAGAAGAAGAATAGAAAATTAGCCCCCCTAGATTGAGATTCTAGATCCGCCACTGCCAGCAGCACAAAATGACCAAGAGGGGAAGAATTTAGGGAGCCTGCACATGAGAAGGGCAAGGCTCATGCTGCCTCCCAAACCAACCATGAAAGCAAGCATGGATGAACGCTCAAATTCCAGTGGGAAAAGAGCAGCTCCCTCAGCAAGTGTTGGCAAGAGCAATTCTTGGGATTCCCCCCCCCCCCCACCATTTGATATCATGGGGTCACTTGAAGAGCCGACGCCACTAGGGGAAGGAACAAGCAGTTCACACCAAAACCAAGGTCGTCACACACCCCCTGCAATGCTCAACAAAAACAACATCGAACTTGGTACATATCCCCCCTCATTATCTTCTTTTTTTCATCATCTGTTTTTTTGTGTTCTTTTTCCATGCTATGCATTTATGTTTACATCAGTTAAGCAAAATAGTTAATCCCAGCTGGCATTTTTACCAACCAAAATTGCCTTTTCAATCAGTCAAGGTTAACTTCTACATTTTTTTTGCCCCCCCCCCGCCCCAACAGATGTATCCCAATGGACATTGGATGGTGCATCACATGAGGAGCTTGAAATGTTCGAAGAACAGGCTATTCACATGCATAAACTAGCCCAGGCAAAACTTAATAGGACTGCTTCAGATACACCAAATGCAGCAGCAGCAGCAGCATTTAGCACACCAAATGTTGCAGCAGCAGCCTCTAGCACACCAAAGGCAGCAGCAGCCGCCTCTATCACACCAAATGCAGCAACAACACCCTCTAGCACAGTAAATGCAGCAGCGGCATCCACCACATCAAATGCAGCACCATTGCCCTCTCAAGTGTTGACAAAGGAATCAGCAATGAAAACAGAGGGTGAGTCATCAGTAGCAGCATCTATCACACCCAATTACTCACCAGCTCCAAGGCGGATGCACAAAATGCCTGCAGCGCTGCAGTCCCCATATGTGGAAGTTGTTCGGAAGGTATCATTCAAATGTAGTAGGGATGTGGCAAGGGTGTACGAAGCTGTTTGCTCGTGTCCAGAAAGGCGCACCAGATCCAATAATAGGGAGTACGTGTGTCTAATCTCATTGCTTTCTTTTTTTCATCTTTTTCTCCATTCACATTGCCTTTCTGTTACATCTCAGAAATTTGTATCTTTTTTTCCTGCAGCGAAATCATAATCAATTATGAGTTCAATCATGCAACTTTAGGAGATCTAGTGGATCCAGTAAAACCAGGAGGGAAGATGAAGAATACCATTGCCGAGATAGGCATTTATGTTATCAATGGCAAGAAGACAAGGGGAGCTATCAAATGCGTAATGGCACTCCATGTTTCAGTAAGTTTCATCTCTCATATTACTTTTCATTATAAGAACGAATTAGTACAGAACTTAAGGAATTTTCTGTGCATGCTGCTAGGCAAAATTGTTTATTAGACCAAGCAACCTTTTATAAAATTTTAGGCAAATTCATGTATTAGACTAGGTAACTTTTTATAAAAAATTTTGTGCTATTATAACCACACATTGAATACACTTTAACATGCATTTTAGTGCATCCGTCTAGGCACTTATGTTTTTTTACCCCCCCCCCAACTGCAGACGCTTATTCTACATCACCAAACGGGAATGGCAGCGGTCCAACGAGCGTTCAGAAGAACTGAAAACTACCTAGACCACCGGCATATGGTATTCACCTTTCTCTCTCCGAGGCACACATGCTTTTTTTTTGCATTAGCAGCATCCTTAATTTTTCCTCACCAATCCTTTTTTTAACACATATCAGCAAATATGTCCGCCTAAACTGTTGTTGAACAAAAAAATTTCAGATATTCTTCCCAGTCCTACAGAAGCTAGTGGAAGGTGACAAACACTCGGGACACTACTTTTTGATTGTGCTAAACTTGCGCAACAAAAGGTTTGAGCTTCTCGACTCTATGAGATCTTTGGGAGATGCAAAATTGGCTACTTGTTGCAATCAATTTCTTGCTGCAGTAAAAAGTTTGTGGAAGGACCACTACAACACTTCGAAGCACCAAATTGACAATTATGAAATTGTTGATATTGCAGTCCCGAAGCAGACAAACAAGTAAGTCAGTGGCACTGTTTCCCATTCCTTTCCTTCACACAGGAGAATTTTCGCCTCAGTCTTACATGCATTTTTTTGGTTTCTTTTTTTTCGCACCGCTCGCTGATGCAGCAAAGATTTTCGCCAAATTTGCAAATGATGTAGAGAGATTGGTAAACCACATAGTCTTTTTGTTGTTCAATGGCATACCACGTGCTATGAAATCTGCTTGCACATGGGCATTAGGCGCATCACCCTCATTATCAAGGACTGCTTCTTGTGTCCATCTTTTTAATATGTACCGCTGAGGAATAGCCTTCACACCCAATCTTGTCATCACTTTCAATATATGGCAACAAAGCATTCCATCTCTATTAACTTTGCTGCACTCACAGTAGTAACTTTCCTCTTCCTCAAGTGCTGTCACAAGGTAGTTACTTTTGCCATAGCCATAGACAAAATTATTGTTCAGCACTAGCCAATATTGAAATTGACATTCAGGTTTCACATCATACTCTGCAGTTTTCTCAAACTCCTTTGAGAACCTGTAGAAAAGATTTTTAGTATACACACTTGCTGCACGCCTCTATAGGATATTTCGACCACCTCCTTCTTGCCCTGTCATCTGTCCTAAAGTCCTGACCATCCTGAGTAACAAGGCACTTATCCAGAATCTTTTGATATTGTTTAACAAAGTGCAGAACAGACATATTGGGATTCACATACTTTTTCAGAACTGCATTGAACCCTTCGCTCCTCTGTGTTGATTGCAAGAAGGGGTAAAAACAGTGCATATAGTATGCTAGGACAAAACTGCTTCGGAATGCATAGAGGTGCTGAAAATGCACATCATCCTGCAAATGATACTTGTTTATCATTTCCACCCATTTTGTTTCAAACTCAGCCGGAGTAATGGTGTATTTCATGCATTCTTTGAAGTCATCTCTTAGTTCTTCATCCTTATCTAGGACAGGCCCTATCGTTCCAGAAAACTTATCCATTATGTGCCATCGGCAATTTCTATGGTTTGTGTTTGGAAAAACTTGCGCGATTGCAGCCCTTATAGCCGCATCTTGATCAGTGATAATGTTCACAGGCGATTTACCTTTCATTGCCTCTAGGAATGTCTCAAACAACCAGATGTAGCTAGGTGTTTTCTCATTCCGTATGAAGGCACACCCCAACATGAATGACTGGCCATGCTTATTGATACCAATAAATGGAGTAAATGGCATATCATACATGTTTGTCATGTAGGTAGCATCAATAGACACCAAATCAATGTAAGATTTAATATAGACATGCCTTGCAGCACTATCAACCCAAAATAGGCACTCTACCCTGTGGTCAGCATCAAGCTTAATTTTGTAGAAGAATTCTGGATCTTCTTGTTCCAGCTCTCTAAAGTAGTCCAAGGTTTCCTGCACATCCTTGTACTTTTCAGTTCTTCTAATAGTGGACCGGAAGTTGCCAACATCTTTTCCCTCATATGGAACTAGCTGCGCAGAACCATAAAACTCGTTCATCAATTGCATTATCCTACCAGTGCTCAAGTTGCACCCATGCAGCAATGCAATGAATTCCCTTTCTTCTTTAGGTATCCCTTTGTGAGACCTTAGGAATTTTTTCAATGACGGCTTCACAACAAGATCATGGTTGTGGTCTGGTGCAAAATATATTACATGCCACCTATCAGCAATTAACTTGACAACCATCCTTGCCTTGCAATCTGTATGCTGCATCTTCTCCCTTTTTCTCTTTCTGCCACCGTCGATCTTTTTTCTCTTAACTGAACCATCATTATCATCATTGGGTGCTGAATCTTCTTCATCATAATTGCTCTCCTCAGAATCAACAGCTCCTTGATCTTCTTTTGCCTTCCTGCCCCTTCCTTCTTTGTTACACACAAATTGAACCTTGTTTTGCTCCCTTGTCGAGCACGAAAGGCGTGTAGTGCTTGTTTGGATAGAAAAGTCAATCCTTTTAGCATATGAGTTGTAGAACTCTCTTACCTCCTGCTTAGAGCTAAATGTCTGACCTGTGTATGGCACTGGAGGCGTTAGCCAAACGTCTTCCACAACCTCTTCTACTGCACCTTCCAAAATTTATTTTACAATTTCCTCCAGAACAGCACCACCAATAGCTTCTTCGGTATCGACAGCAAAACTGTGAGCATTTTGGTGTTCACCACCAGCAATCAGAGCGCCCATAACATCATGGTTTATTTGATGGTCTTGGACCTATAAACTTGCAACAGCTGGGGTTGCCTGGGTGCAATAGGAAGGATCCTCATCAACTCCATCTAGAAAATCATAATCAAATTCTGGGGGAGGCTTGTTCAAATCCATGATGCCTGCATCACTGTAGCAAATTATGGATTAATTAGGTTCATTAGATTCGTCTCGCGAATTAGCACTCAGCTGTCAAAAAACATTTATAAACATATTTTATTTGATACTATAAAATGATAAGATTCTTTTTTATGTGACAGGGACTTAAAAAAAAGTCCCGGTAACCAAACAAGACCTAACTGTTCTACAAGTGTCATTCCCCTGTCCAAAAATTGCAAGTGTAGTCAACCAATGGCTTACCCGGAAAAAAAGAAGAAGAAGTCAACCAATGGCTTCAACATCTCGAAATCATTAAAAAAATTAATTTCAAAAAAAGCATAAAAGAAAGAAAGAAAGATGGAGCTTGTATACTGCACGCATGCGGGTAGTAATAAAAACTAAAATGACAGCATATACATGGAGTTCCTTCGGGGTTCAGATAGTGTCTCTCTCAACTGTTGATTGAAAGAACAGCATTAGCAGAACGTAGAAAAAGAAGAGCAAACAATAGCCTCTGCATCCGTGCCTTTTCTCCGGGATAATGGGATCTGACTAGTGAGAGTATTTAACCAGATATCCCGACTGACATTTTGGAGAGATAAGACCGTGGCGCGCTAGGCCTATTAAAAAGCCGGTAACGATCTCGCGCCACACCACACAAGTAAAAGTAAAGCGATGATGGTATCTGGGAGGTTAGGTTAGGTAGCTTCTTGACTTTGGATGGCATCCGTCCAACCAGGGATCCGACTGAGTGATAACTCCAGCGCGGACAGCAAAGCAGATAGGCTATCGGAGGCGAGAGGCGAGAGGCGACCGGCGTGGTTCCCGCCTTCCCGGGAGTCCGCTCGCCGGTTCTCCATCGTCTGTTCCCCGGCCGACCGCGGGGCCGGGCCGGGCCGGGCCGGGCCGCCAGGGCCACGGCCCTTGTCCGCACGCCCCTACCTTGTGCGGCCGGCTCTTTTCCCGTCGAGGGAAAAAAACTCAGAAATGAGAGGAAGAGAGCGTGAATCCTATGTATCTTTCGGAAGATTTTTTCTTCCTCATCTTCTACTATTTAAGATTCGTGCAAACAATCATAACCCTTGGATCAATCTCAAACCCTTGGATCAATCTCAAACCCTAACTCCTCTCTCTCCTAACCTTCTCTCTCCCCCACCCGCCGCCATCTGCTCGTGCTGCACTGCGCCCGCCCGTGCCTCGCGTCGCGCCCTCTCCTCACGCCGCACGGCCGCCGCCCGCACCCCGTGCGCCACCGCCGCTCGCGCCCCAGCGCGCTGCCTCGCCGCCACGCGCCGCCGTCGCCCGCGCCCCCGGGAGCTGCCCCGCCGCCGTCGCCCGCGCCCCCGGGAGCTATCCCGCCGCCGTCGCCCGCGCCCCCGGGAGCTGTCCCGCCGCCGCACGCTGCGCGCTGCCCTGCTCCGCGCACCGCCCGCGCCGGCGCCGGAGAAGATGGCGCTCTGATCGCCGGAGAAGAGGTGCCTGTTCAACTTTCAATTTTAGTATTTTTCAACATTCCGTGACTCCAGTTTCAACATTCCGTATCTATAGTTTCAACAATTTGAAGTTAAATGTTGAACATGTTTATGAAAAATGTTGAGGTGATTTTGTTGAAATGTTGAACTTATTTGCAGTAACTAATTGGGCTAAATGGGCTTTAAAGATGAAAGACTTATCTACCTTCCACAAAATGTATAGGACCTCGGCGGGGATTCCAAACCGCACGTGAGGCATTGACGCGGCGTCCGGCGTGTACATGTGGTCGTGTGGTCGCCGCCGGCCGGACGGACGGCGACGCTGCGCGAGAACCAGAACCCCAGGGGTTGCGATTGCAAACGCACTTGCACAGCACCTTCCAGTTCTAGCAAGCCGCTCCACCAGCTGCTGACAGGCGCTTGCCCTTCGCGTGGTCCACATGCCGGTCCCTCCGCTGCGGCGTCGGCTGGAGCCTGTGCATGCACAAGGAGCGGGGTCTGTGGAACGCGTGTAGCCGTGTCGACTCGACTCGACTCGCCCGGCCGAAGAATTCAAACCAGCAGTAGTCGGCGTCGGGTTTTTGTCGACGTGCACGAGCCTTAGCCATCGCTGCTAGTTCGTGCCCGTCCACGAGCGAGCTGTCAGCGTCGAGCTTTTTCGCGAGCAATGGACCTGCAGGGCGCACGAGCGGACAGCAAGTCTCGAAGGTCTCCGCGCCCCTGCGGCGAAGACCCCAAGTCGTCGCGGACGGCCAACAACCTGCTTACCCGTTCAGCTCATCAGCTGGGGGGGTTGGGATGTTCAAACATTGCTGCGCCCGCACATGGCAGGACCACCACCGAGCGTTGGCGAGAGCGGCCGGTAGTACCGAGGAGTACGTTCCGTGCAGGGCGTAGACTTTTGGTCGCGGCGAGCTGAGACGGAGCTGCCATCCTACTCCCTCCATCCCTAAATATAAATATTTGTTGACTTTTATTGATCACGTTTGACCATTCATTTTATTTAAAAAATTTATAAAAATATAAAAACAATTATGATATACTTAAAATATATATAATGATAAAACATGTCATAATAAAATAAATAATATTTAAAAAAATTCGAATAAGACAAATGGTCAAACGTGAATCACAGAATTTGATAAATACTTATATTTTAGGACGGAGGGAGTACATCGGGTAGGCGACAGTCACACGCCGTACTCTATGGGCTTCTCTTCAAAATTCCAAAACTTTGGCCGTGTTTAGTTTTTTACATGTAAAAATTTTGTGTTGGAATTTTACTAATTTGAAGTACTAAATGAAGTCTATTTACAAATTTTTTACATAAATGGGTTGTAAATCGCGAGACGAATCTAATGATGCTAATTAATCTATGATTAATCCATAATTAGCGGAAGATTACTATAGTATAATTGTTACAAATCATAGATTAAGTAGGCTCATTAGATTCGTCTCGCGATTTACAGCACATCCATGCAAAAAAATTTGTAAATGGACTTCATTTAATACTCCATGCATTGATCCCAACATTCGATGTGATGTTTTTTTTGCGTTTACGGAGTTTACGGATAAAGATTTAAACAGTGCCTTTACAAGATTTCTCATCACATCGAATTTTTTAACATAAACATGAAATATTAAATATAGCTAAATAAAATAACTAATTATATAATTTGTCTATAATTTGCGAGATAAATTTTTTGAGCCTAATTAACTTATGGCGGAATAATAATCATAAAAAACAAATAAAATTACTATAATATATTACACTCAAACTTTATACATCTAAACGAGACTCTGGTCCCGAGTCGTAGCCTAGGACTACATAGGAACTGCCATCGTCTCAACTCTCATCGATACTAGCTCGAGTCGTAGCCTAGGACTACATAGGAACTGCCATCGTCTCAACTCTCATCGATACTAGCTCTGTAGCTAGCTCTTAGCTCACTGCTCACGCTCAGGTTGTCACGGTCCAGAGTAGTAGGTCAGTAGCGGTGTTCAGCCCTAGTTTGCTTTTTTTAAGTTGCTGCCAAGTTAAATATTTAAATGTCAATTCGAATATTCAAATATATACAAAATTAATTATATATATTACAATCAACACTATATTCGTTGTATTCATTATTTTTCTCTCGCACCAAACCAACACCAGCCAACAGCCACTAGCCAGCCAGTAGTATTTTTCTCTCACAACAAATCAGCACCAGCCACAAGCCACAGCACAGCGAATAGAGCGTAAGACTCTAAATATATCTATTAAATATAATTAATATATAATTAACGCATAATTATTGTAGCAATTAGTAGTCAAATTATAGACTAATTATGTTTAATAGATTGTCCTGTAATTAAATCAAGATTTATAAAATTAGTTTTATAATAAATCTATATTTAATACTCATAATTGATATGTAAATATGTGATGTGACCTAACTTATAACTTAAACTGAAAAAACCAAACCATACCTCAATTTTACGTACTTACAGTGCACAGCCGGAAAAGGACAGAAATTTCTGTTTCCCTGCGGATATGTATTAGAAAAATAAAATACTGTCATTAACTTATTGTTATCGGAAACTTCCGAGTAGGAGCAAGCAGTGTCTTACACAGGAGATCGAGCTGTAGCCAATGATGGGTACCAGGTTTCGTGGATGCCCGCGTGCTCGTTCGTGCCCTTTTACATTTGGGTCTTCTTGCAATTTTCAAAATTTTACGAGATTCTTCGCCGCATCGAATTTTTCAATACATGCCTGAAGTATTAAATGTAACTAAATAAAATAACTAATTACATAATTTATTTGTAATTTGCGAGAAAAATCTTTTGAACCTAATTAATTCATAATAAAATAATAATTATCAAAAAGTGCCACAATATTTTACATCTAAATTTTTTTTATCTAATCAAGACTTGACGTGCCTGCTGAGACTAACCAGAGGTCCGAACCTTTTTTTTCTTTTCAGAACACAAGAGATACGATACAATTCGCAGCAGGACTGATTCGCAGTCAGGGATGGGAGAGTCGTCGGACGGAGAGAGCTACGAGCCGTGACGGAACCAGCAGTAACCGTCAAACTGATCTCCGGTACCTACTTCTGATTCCGGGATCTCTACGGCTGTGTTCACTTCCAAAATTTTCTCTCTTCAAACTTCATTATTCACCTATCACATCAAATCTTTTACCTCATGTATGGAATATTAAATGTAGATAAATAAAAAAAATTAATTGCATACTTTTGATGTACACGACGAGACGAATCTTTTAAGTTTAGTTAGGTCATGATAGGACAACAATTAATACAAACAAACAAAAAATGCTACAATATGACACAGTATCTGATGTGACTTTTTGACCACTATTTTACGAATAACACAGCCGTAGTCGATTAGCTAGTCCTTTTCCAAAGCTAGCAGAACTCGTCTGCTGGCACGGCAGCCGTACAATTGGACGGTCAGTTCATGCCGAGCAGCAGACAAGATATTTTTTTTGTTTGAAATTAATTAAACCCTGGATCCTTTATTCCTTTTGGAGCAGCTAGCTGCACATGCATTCCACACTGCCACTGGAATCATTGGCACGGGCGCGAGACGAGGATTTTTTTTTGGAAATAAAGAGACGAGGACTAAACAAAGCGCTCGCGCTGCATGCGAATCAAGGCCGGTGGTTCGCGCGGATGGGTTCCGACGCGGTCGGTGTTGGTCGCATGCATGAGCGGCTGGATCCAGAATCTGACCAGGATGATCTGGTGGTTCCATGCAATGGATACAGGGGACAGGGCAAGCATGAGCACCGGAAGAGACGACACAGGGAGATTCCGCGGGCTCTCGAGCAGCGGGGGCGGGGGGCCTTGCTGCTGCCTGCCCGCCTTCACCAACCCACCCTGCGTGGAGTGTACTTTGATTACTGGCTACGATGGTGGAGTTGTTTACGGTGACCAACGTTATCGCGAGACAGAGTGATACCGGGATTGCTCGGGGCACGATTAAACTATAAACCAGTGCTCCGACTTTCACTACTGCTGCAGAAGAAACGCCATGTGAATTGTTCAATTCATGTCCTGGATCCCGTGAGTTGTTTATAGCAAGAGGTGCAAACTTTACGCAGCTTCGCATCAAAAAGGTACTACAGTGCTTTTCTTTAAAAAAAGAAATGGTACAGTACCTACAAAACGTACGTCAAAACCTACTGGGCTAAGCGCTGCCGCTCTGTTTTATCTTTGCCCAACAATATTGACGTCAACATCGTGTAAGGAAAATCGTAAACAATGAACAAATACTTTTTGTTAGGAATACACGACAGGGATCCTCCCTCGGATTTTGTTCGAGGAAAAAAATGTGAATATAACAACGGTGATCCTCCCCCAATATATTGTTCGCGGGGGGGGGGGGGGGGGTATTATGAGTATAGCCACACCAATTTTGTGTCACGAAAATTACATGCTGATAGGTAACTGCCGATAGGAAGTCTTATTGTAACAGTAAACAAATACGACGCATCTTTGAGATGGACGCCGGAAATGGAATATCATTAGACTCCTGTTCGGAGACCGCGTCAATGTGCAACACCGGACTCATGTGCGCTTGTGCAGCATTTTCTCGTTGAGCATGCACGCGAATCTTTTGGACCCACCGAACCAACCAACGCGCGCCTACGTGATACGCAGGGCCAACGGACGTTATCGAGGCGTATCTGCTGGAACGGAACGGAACGGATCGGACGGACGCCCTGACCCCGTTATTAGCTGCAGGCACGCACGCAGCATGTGACATTTGGGACTGCGCTCGAGGGGGTCCGGGATTCCAGGTATTTTTGTGCTCCGCCCCGTCGCGCGTGGATCGTGTGCGGTGTGCCCGTGTCGTCGTCGGCTCGTCGCCTCTTTCGGCTGGGATGACGGTGGGATCCCCGTGATCCACAGAAACGAGGCGCTCAGCAGGCCAGCAGGCCATGCAGAGCGCCCGAGCTTTCCGGGTCGCCTCCCCGTGGACACCCCGTCTGCTCCCTGGCACGGACGCCAACCCGCGATGGCGCACCACGGCAGCCGCCGATTGGCGGCCTCATCACATCAGTCGTCGGAAAAGGCAGCGGCGCGGTGCTCCTGGGCTCTGCCTTTCGAGGCGGCGCCTGTGCTTCGTGACATCACAAAGGGAGGCGGCCGCCTCCTGCGACGAAGGAAGTGCATCTTCCCCTGTCCTTTTCCGTACCCCGGCACGTTTACACATTAGAAAAAGGGCCACTGGCTTTTTTTAAAAAAAAAACTTTGAAAGGCTCTTCACACTGGTGGCTAAACAGCGGCGCACCAATGAACTTGCGCTAATTCCTCTATCACGGTTCCCGGGTCCACAAGCCCACGCACATTAGCCTGACGAAATAAAGATGGCTCTCTGCGAATACACATATCAGTCTCGGTGGGATTTTTTTTTTCTTCTCCAATGGATAAAGTAGACATCCTATCAAAAAAGAAAACGGATAAAGAAGACAGGATTACAGGAAAAAGATGATGAGCATGCAGCGGTACTAGGAGCAGAAGCTGGTCGAGGGCGATAATTCCTCACGCGTAAACGTGGACAAAATAGTCAAAGCTTATTCCCGGCTATTACTCTCGTCTCCGTCAGCACTCAGCGGAGGCCTAGTGGAACGTCACAGAGAGAGATTGATAGCTCAATCGTTCAAAAAAAAAGAAAGAGAGAGAGATTGATAGCTCCGTTGTTGTTTTCCCGTGCGGTAGTATACGTGACACATACTATATAGGCCTGCCTTTTGTTTATGCGCGCGGCGCGTTGTTTTCAAACGGGCGCATGCACGGTTGTCACGACGCGGGCAGCAACTTGGTCAGAGAGCCAGGGGAGCAAGCTATATGTGGCCCTCCACCATGCTGTGCAATCTCTTTCCGTCTCACTCGGCACTACTCGGGCACAGTTGGCAGGAGTAGCGAAAGTGAGAGGGTTGTACTGTACGCTTGCTTCCGCGGCACACGTATTTTGAGAATGTTTTCTTCAGGTACAAGACTACTGCAGGGAAATTGGGAGTTTATTATTATGATATGCTGTTTTGGGCATAATATTATGCACATAAACATACTCCATGTAGAAGGGCACACCCCAAAGCCACAAGATTCAAAGGAACACGCCAAAGTTTCGATGGATGGGTAGAGACTGGCTACGGAGACCACAGGACGGAGCCCTCCAATCGTCGCGAGCCACCTATCTCGACCAGCAGCCCGCCACACCTTCCGAGCTCCGATCATGAGATTCCACCACAAAAATGACCGCATTATTAGCCGAATTACAGATAAACCCTACTAGCTCCTACCCGTTCCATCGCATCCATATATGGGCTTTCTTAATAAAACACACATGTACAAATTAGAGAAAATCCCAACCAAAACACACACTCTCACTCGAACGTGCTTCGATCGTCACCCTAGTCTTGTTTTACTCTTCTTCTTTTTTGCGACCAAATTGGCCAAGCATTTGGCCAAAACGGTACCAGCAGCCGCAGATGCGATCGAGATCATCAAAATATGACGCGATATAAACAGAAAAAGGCAAGCACGCAATTCCTTCTGGTTTTCGTTCCTGATTTTTACACCTGGGTGCCGGTCGTCGCCGCCGCCGCCGCCGCCGCCGGCTCGATACGGTTCTGCGCGGACCTGAGCATGAACCCACCAACCCCGGCCTTGTCGCCGGGGTCCTCGTCGTGGTAGACGTAGGCGAAGCCGCCGTGACGGGTCAGGTCCATGCCGGCCATCTCGTCGTCGGCCGAGATGCGCAGCAGGTCCAGCTTCTTGAGCGCGTAGAAGAGCGGGCCCATGGTGCAGCTCACCCACCCGGCGATGACCAGGATCTGGATGATGTGCGCGGCGAGGAGGCGCCCGCCACCGCCCATGAACAGCCCGTACGGCCTCCCCGCGCCGTAGATCTCCTCCACGTACTTCTGCCTGGCGAAGAGCGCGGTGAAGAGGATCCCCCACGCACCGCACCCGCCGTGGAGCTGCGCGGCCTCCAGCGGGTCGTCGAACTTGAGGCGCGCGGCGAGCGCGTTGGCCCCGATGAGCACCCACGCGGACACGAACCCGCAGATCAAGGCGGCCCACGGGTCGACGACGCTGCAGCCGGCGGTGATGGCCGCGAACCCGCCGAGGAGCCCGTTGCAGACGTCCACCACGTTCCAGTGGCCCGTCTGGAGCCGCTTCCCGAACAGCGTGGTGAGCGCGGCGACGCTGCCGGCGAGGGTGGTGGTCACGGCGGTGCGGCCCACGGCCGACCACTGCCCGTGGACGGTCCCGGCGGGGCCGTAGGTCTTGAGGATGGTGGTGAAGGAGCCCGGGTTGAAGCCGTACCAGCCGAACCACAGGAGGAAGGTGCCGAGCACGACGAGCGACGCGCTGTGGCCCTTGAGCGCCACGGAGCGGCCGGCGTGGTCGAAGCGGCCGATGCGGGGGCCCTCGATGAGCGCGCCCCAGAGCCCGGCGACGCCGCCGACCATGTGGACGACCCCGGAGCCGGCAAAGTCGATGACGCCGGAGCCGAAGAGGAGCGGGCCGGACGTGCGGCTCGCGGCGGCCCACCCGTCGGCGGACCAGAACCAGTGCGACACGACCGGGTACACGAAGCCCGTGAGGAAGGCGGAGTAGATGAGGTAGGCGACGAACTGCGTCCTCTCGGCGATGGAGCCCGACGTGATGCCCGCGGCGGCGATGGCGAAGGCCCACTGGTAGAGGAAGAAGTCGTAGTCGAAGCCGGTCCTGGGCAGGTGCTTGAGGCCGAAGAACTGCTTCCCGATGAAGCCGTTGGAGGGCGTGCCGAAGGCGAAGGCGAAGCCGAAGAGGTAGTAGAAGAGCGCCCCCGCGGCGGCGTCGAGCACGTTGGTGAGCATGATGTTCATGGTGTTCTTGGCGCGAACGGAGCCCGCGCAGAGCATGGCGAAGCCGAGCTGCATGGCGAAGACGAGGTACGCCGAGAAGAGCAGGTACGTGGCGTCCACCGCCGACGCCGTGTCCGCGAACTGGCTGCAGAGGTAGTCCGTGGCGTTCGCCGCCGCCGGGCCCAGCAGCGGCGCGAGGTCCGCCGCGCACGTCGACATCTTTGCGCGCTCGCTCGCTCGCCCGCCCCCCTAACGAATCGCACACGTACTGCTGCGGCGCGGTCGTTGGGGATGCGAGGGGATGGGAGGGTGTGGCGTGGGATGTGAGGATGGGGGACGACGAACGGGCGGTGGCGTCGATCGGATTTATAGGAGGGCGGCGGGCGGGGTGCCGCCGGTGGAGATAGAAAGAGGGGGAGAGGGAGGAAAAACAAAGAGCAAATTGCAGTTTTGATTTCTGGAATAACAAATTGCAGTTTTTTCTTTCGCAAGATGGGATTCATGGGCAGGGGTTCGGGGGCCCACTGGCAGTGAATCTCCGGGGGCCCGTGGTGGCCGGGATCTCCCGGGCCGCTGCGGAATCTGGAGGCGGAGGGGAAGTGACCCGCCTCCGCGCCTCTCGGGTCTCGGCGGATGCCCGGCCACTGCCAGCCAATTAGCCAGGTGCCCATACTGTCCCTGTACATTGAGGTGTACATTACGGCATTACGCCGTGTAACGTGTGAGTTGGCATTGGCTCCAAACTAATTGTTTCTTTTTTTTTGTGATTCTCCAAACTGCCTTGATTCACTTTGTGTGCGTGTTTGTTTGTTGTGTTCCGGTTTCTGGTTGTGGTGCGCTCAATCAAATGGCCGGGGCGGGTTCGTGTCTACGTGGCAAGGAATCCTCATCCAGTGATTTGTTTTTCTGAGGATTTTGTGATAAAATCTCGCAGGTTCAGTTGTCACTGTGGTTATTCAGATCAAATCAGCCTAGCTGTATACTACGCAGTTGAAGGCCTGGAAACCAGCGGTCCGCGAACAGCTCCTTCAGCCCAATTTTAAGGACAGATTCACTTACTCAAACTCTTTTTCTAACTTTTTTTTTGCCAGTCAATCAGTCAAACTGTGTGCTAATATCTTACCCAAACTGCGAGATCCATTTTCCGGATTTCTTTTAGGAAAAAAAATTAGCACTGCTATTTTTTTTTGAAAAGCACTGCTATTAGCTAGCAAGTCTGGTTTCACACCATGTAGCATTTAAGGACACAGCAACCACATAGGCCCTCTTTAAAGATGACGAATTGAGAAACGGTGCACTTGTGGTAAGGCAGTAAGACTACAGTACATATGCGTGCGTTTAACTTTTTGCCAAAACTTGCTAGGCCAGAAATGGACAGTGCTATCCTTTTTGTGCTCAGATGAAGAATTCTCACAAGATTCTGTGTCACTTGCCGCCATTTTTAACTTCGAGACAAATCTTGCTCATGTGTCATGCGAGCAGTTTACTTTCATCACCCAATATAAACCAAAACTAACCCGGATCAGATAGCCTTACGCCCCTTGAATCTCTATGGCATGCCAAACCATTGTACCGATGTGCTACTAGACTATATATACCAACGGCCAGATACGCATCAGTCATTTGGATGCGCTTTGCAGAGCGATGTCAACTGTGAAGATTCAAATAGGCAACGTCATGGAGCAGGACGTTTGCGTGAATAAATTGACACCAAGTATGCCAAGAAACGGAACCTGCAAGCGCGTACCTATCAAGTTTTGTTTAATAATAAGCAGAGTTTTCTTGTTTTTGCTCCGGTCAGCATGACGATTTCTCTGATTTCGTAAAATTAAGGTACACATCCGTAATGGGCGACGTGCAAAGCCGACAACCACATGATTTTTTTTTTTTGGTATCGTGAGAAATATACGTACCTGATTTCCGTTTCTACGAACTACGGATATGTTTTCATGTACGAATCTTAAGACTTCGAAAGAGTCAGCTCCTAATTTCAGTTTATCTCTATCTCATCTTTTTTGGGGGAAAAAAAGAAACCCTCAGTGTTTGCATTTCATTTTTCTCCATGCTGGTATATAAGTTATAAGAGTTCAGAGAATATTTACTCAAGATTCAAGCCGCAAACATGTACCACCAATCATCTAGTCCCCATTGCTCACAATTAACTACTCCAATAAAATTTAGCAAATTGTCTACTTTTAAACCCCAAGCTGAGAAGATACCCCAAGCAACCACCAGTAAACTAGTGAAACTTTTCAAACATCTGCATCGAGAGAACTAACCTGCTCACTAGATTACATCCCAACGGCATCACAGTGTTCACGTTCGCTGTAAACAACGGATCCCCAAACGGCACAAGCAAACTCCTGCGGAGACCCGACGCAACTGGATCGCATCGCCATCGATCGGGCCACCCAATCAGGTTCGGGCGATCAAGGTCAGCGGCCGACTGTTTATCACCACGCTGACGCCGCCAGATCGCCTGCGATGAGTAGACTAACCTGTCGGTTTGGCGACAGCAAATTATCCTGGCACATCCGAGTCGTCTTACCAGCCTCTGAATATTCAGAGCAAGGCCGCGCCCACTTGTCGCATCCGTGGAAGCCAAATTCCTCTTCGCCTGCTCGTTTATTAGAAATCCTGCATGGGTGTGTGTGGAAACGTTCCTTCTTGGCCCGAAGAGCTGTTTCTGAGGTTGGGATCTCTGACCCTGGTTTAACTAACCGGGTTTCTGTTTTTAACAATGGAGTAATGCGATGTCATCTGGTGTTCTGATCTGCCTGCCGTTTAGATTATGCTGCTGGTTGAGTTCCTCTTGCAGTTGGCCTCCACATCCATTCGCCGGAGGCTCGTATCAAATGCCGGTGTAGCTGTTCATCCTCTGACAGACAACGCGTCATGCGAGCGGAAAATGTATTTTGACTCTGTATATGTGCATTACATTCCTGCAAGCATGTCTACATACCGTTGTATCTTGTATGATCCCTAGATTGCGAGAGTAGCATTGACATTGGACATGTTCGCCTGCCATTTGGGAATTCGGAATCCCATGGGCTCATCAAGTTCATGCTGACTGGAATCTAACTGGATCATGATCTGTACATCATGCAACTTAATTTGCATTGCCCTAATGTAGTGGTGTCACGATCTTGTTTTAGGTTATAGGAGGTTTGAACTTAGGGCCATAAGGCCCATAACTCCACATCTTGTACTATTTGCCTGAGAGTGCCCAAGTTTTTGTGGTACTTCAGTTCTGAATGTACAGGAGACAGCTTTATCCCTTCAGATTTCAGAGTTCAGACTGAAGAAAGGGGGTGCCTTACACTTATTTAGTCTTTATCAAACATTAGTCCCCCTTTGGTGACGGGCTCCATTATACCTACTCTGATGTGGGATTACCACTGCACTTGCACGCATTCATCTGGTTGCAGTTGCATTGCATGGCCGGCCGATTTCCTGTTCTGTCTGGTACTGAATGATATGAGCAGTTGAGCACATTGTGCTTGTCGGGACCGATTGCAAGTATTCCCCGGTTCGCCTTATATTAATCCCTATTTTTTTATGCTATATATGTTAAAAAATCCTGCGAATGATCTGCAACTTGGAGGCTCGACTTCGCCAAGTTGATTTCTTAATTAGTATCGCCCGCTGCTGATGCTGTGACTGGGAAAAGTGCTGGTATGATAACTAGATGATGCCGCGAAGTCCACCCTGGCCCCTTCTGCGTTTGGGATTGATCAGGATACAAGAAGTGAAGTCATGACTGATTGAGATTCCTCAGAAAACAGATACATGTGGTGCAGCAAGGCGATACAGATACCTCAAGAATCACATTTTAAAATGTTTGACATGGAAGAATAAGCTTCCGATTATAGTAGAGGAATCTAGGCAGACCCAGTTATCTCCCCATCGTGGAACGGTGACATTGCTCGATCCAGATGCGGTTCATCTAGGCGACATTTTGTGGTAGATTCCATGTAAAAATATTCATAGCTGAGCTGTTTAGCCAAGAAAACAATGCGCAATTTTGCTCTCAGCCCACTGGCCAGCTATTGTTTCCATTTCGGAGCCATGTCGCTGTAGCCTGTAGCTGCTGAAATACCAATATAGATTCAGCTATGCAAAGGGACAGCAGCAATTGTATATTGAGATGCAAAGTCAGCGCCCGCTACATGGCGAAGTACCTAGCTTGTGCGACATGGCCTTCTCCATTTGACGGAATGCTGAAGTATGCTTAACAATGGTAAATTCTACCTCTCGCTGGCCAAATTAGTTTTTGTTCTGTGCTTCGATTACCCGCATTATCCTCTGTTTTGTTTTCGCTAAGTAAATCCAGCAGCTCAATCAGTGCATCTGGTTCCCAGTATTCAACGAGGATGAGGGTGCCCAATGTACTGTCTCTCCATGGTGACAGAGATGCGCCGTAATCCCTACGCGTATTACTTGGAAACCACGGTCAATTAGCTGACCTGACCAATAGAGCAAGGAAGCGTAAATGTCATTGTTGTCGTGTCGGGCTGGTCCTGCAAAAGTTTTTTGCAAGTTGCCATTGATACTCCGGCAGCTTAAAGAGTTGACCTTCTTGTCACGGGAGCAATGGTTGGAGACTGAATCGCAGATGCAGCGCGTTAGTGCAGATATTTGCTAGTCAAGAAAGGGAGGATCTTGATAGCGAGCCTGACCTGTTGCCGGCCTCCCTGTTTCCTGAGAACGCTAATGTTCTGACCTTGCAGAAGCAGCTATCGCAGGCGTACTGGCTTTTCTAGGTAGTAGATAGTAGGTGTTCAGACTTTTTTTTTTTTTGATCATCGGTGTTCAGACTTGATGGAAGCGGTCAAGCAGCGACCCTGAGTTGTTGAGTACTTCAGCAAGTACCGGACGTTCCGCTTCTGCTAACGTGAATTGTGACTCTGGTTGGTATTGCCAGTTCGACACAAAGGCCTTGTTTAGATCCCTAATTTTTTACAGTGCTGCAGTAACTTCAAACGTCTGACTACTAATTAGAAGTATTAAATGTGGATAACTGACAAAATTCATTCCACAACCCCGGGTGTAATTGCGAAATAAATCTTTTAAGCCTAATTGGACCATGAATAGACAATGTTGTGCTACAGTAAATAACCTCTAATGACAGATTAATTAGTTTAATAGATTCGTCTCGTGATTTCTCGTCCATCCGTGTAATTAGTTTTATAATTAGATCATGTTTAGTCCTTTTAATTTTTGGTTGAAAATTGTTACAGAATTTCGTCTAAATTTTTACAGGATCTAAACACATCCAAAGCCACTGCTTTTACTACTTTCCACATTTTTTTTTGTTTTAACTAACTTTAGTCAAGTGGAAAGCCCAGAGGCCAGAGTAAGCCCCAGTTTGTGGTTCTAGATGTGTGGTCTGTGGAGAACCGCGTGTAGGTGGTAGAAGCCGGTGGGTGGCTTCCTGCCCGCCCAGGTTCCATCCCAGGATCGGCCTAGGTGTCTCACCGGGCTGTGTCCCCAAAATAAATTTCGATGCCTCACACGGATGTGCCCCAACTGTCATATCTCTCAGCTGTGGTATAGCCTAGGTATATCCGTATATGTTGTAGTTCTAGCTTGCGCACTAGGGGTGTGAGTGGGTTAGCGGTGTGCGTGTGGTGTGCGTTGGTGCGTGAATTCAGATACTACAGCTTGTACGGAAGGTTGAGGCAATCAAAAAAAATGTGTGGTCTGTGGCCTGGAGTAGGCCCACATTGAGATTCTTAATCTGTTACAACTTTTAGACTCTTTTGGCATTCTCTGGCCCATATGGCATAGGAAAAAAAATCCTTTTTGCCTCCCTGAACTTTGGGCCGAGTCCGCTTTTTCTTTCTGAACTTTGAAACCGGTTGACCAGCCTCCTCGAACTCCCAAAATCGGTCGCAGGACCTCCTTGAGTGGGTTTGAGGGCGGTTTTATTATTTTTCTTTTATGTTTGTTTTAACTGAATCTTTTAAAAATCATAATAAATTACAAAAAATAATAAAATAGAAAATCCAATTTTGTTGGACTCCACATGAGTAGGTATACGTAGTGAATATATTATATGTTATACTTTAATACAATTTTTTTGCAATATCTTTACATATATACTTTTTTATAATTAATTTATAGCTACAGTTTTCGTCATCCAATTATTGTGAAATTTTTATGGTGGGCTAATCATTATATGATTGAGCTGTAGTAAATTTTTTATGATTATTTAATTATGTATGACTGAGTTATAGATTTATCTATAGATTCGTCTAGATTTTTCTATAGATTTATCTAGTTTATATAGATAAATCTATAGATCAGTCAAACATTATCTAATAATTATAAATATTTTACTATAGCTCAATCATATAATGATATATCCACCGTAAAAATTTCACAATAATTGGATGACGAAAACTGTAGCTATAAATTAATTATAGAAAAGTGTATATATAAAGATATAGCAAAAAAATTGTACTAAAGTATACCATATAATATATTCACTATGTATACCTACTTATGTGAAGTCCAACAAAATTTGGTTTTGTATTTTATAATTTTTTTGTGATTTACTATATTTTTTCAAAGATTCAATTAAAATAAACATAAAAGAAAAATAGTAAAATTGCCATCAAACCCGTTCAAGGAGGTCCTGCGACCAGTTTTGGGAGTTCGAGGAGGCTGGTCAACCGGTTTGAAAGTTCAGGGAGGAAAAGTGAACTCGGCCCAAAATTCAGGGAGGCAAAAAAGACTTTTTCCTATGACATTGCTTGCCCTTTCGGACTCTGTTGCCAAGGCCTCTCTGGCCCATTTGGCATTGTTTTTTTTGGGGGGGGGGGGGGGTGGTGAGGGGGTGTCCAGGAGTATAGTATAAGCTGGGCTTTGCCTTTATGGACCAATCTCAAAAAAAAAAACTGGTTGCTTCTACCACGAATCAGTTTGCGTCCAAGTCCATTCAGATCTCGAAAATTTTCGCACAGCTTACCGGATCGCCGGAAGGGCCATGCAAACGTTTCTGCCCTGCCATTTCAGCTCCCGGTGCAGCGGTGTCCTGCGCCATGCGCCGTGCAAGGACCGACGGAGGTCACCAAGGCAAGAGAGCGAGGAGTGTGAACTGCGAGGAAGGTCAGGTCGCCACGGCGAGGACCATCGCTTTCTGGACCGGACTTGCATTGCCCGATCAGCAAGGAATCAAGGATAGCGTCGTCGTCGTCGTCGTCCACGTCTTTTCACACACCCCAAAGCCGGCAGGGGTGGCCGAAGCCAGCCACTTAAGTTGAAAGCGAGGAAGGCGAACAAGAAAAGGAGAAGCGCAATACCAAAAGCTACCGGTGAGTGACCATCCATCATTAAGCCCAAAGCAGGCGCCACTATAGTGACGCCGGCACCGCACAGGTGTCACGGCACTAAAGACAGGGCTGCCTCCTTTGGACCTGCCTTTGCTCATAGATTAACCGGCAGACCGATCGACGGTCAAGGAAAGAAAAGCGTCCAATCAAGAACATCATCTCTCTGCATTATATTGCTGTCACTGACGATATAGTATATCTGTGCAATAGTATGGCCGTAGTATATTGCAAGCTATCAAACTGTGGACCAAGCCATCAAATTTCTCTGTTGACTCGCAGCTTCTGAGAGAGAGAGAGAGAGAGAGAGAGAGAGAGAGAGAGAGAGAGAGAGAGAGAGAGAGAGAGAGAGAGAGAGAGAGAGCTTGTGGCTAGGGCTAACACACAAATCCTTGCTAGCTAAACCATGGTAGGTAGTTGTCGTTGCAGTAAAGAGGAGAGAGGAATTTGGGGCGTCAGAAAAAAAAGGAAGAGTGAGAAATGACTAATGAGAACGAGATGATGCGTGTGGCGCTCATAATTCAGGAGGGGTCGAAATTGTAGTGCTTGTCGACGCCGACGACGACGTCCCAGGTGCAGCTGAGGCCCTTGGGGAAGACGACGAGGTCGCCGGCGCCGAACTCGACGCACTCGCGGGAGCCCTTCACGGCGGCCCTCACCCTGCCCTTCACGAGGTAGCACGTCAGCGCCGCGTCGAACTTGAGCGGGAACCTCCCCGGCGGACAGCCCCATCTGCCATACGCGCAGGGGGAAAAAAACTTTCTTAGGAAACAAGGCAGAAACGGATGAGTTGCCCAACGAAAGAACATGGAGACCGGAGAGAGAGAAGTAGTAGAAGAAGAGTACTACTTTGGCCAGGACTTGACGCCGAGCTGAAGCAAGCGCGCCTCCGGCGGGTTCTTCTCGACGGTGATGGAGAGGCCGGGGGCCCTTGTTGCCTCCATGGTGTCCGGGCCTGTCGAGGCCGTCCCCATGTGAGCTACCTCCTCTTTGACTACGAAGATATAGAAGGCGCAGTGGACAGTAGTGAGTGGTGTGTGCCACCGGTCCTAGCCGGCCGGCAATAGCTAGAGCCTAGTAGAGGCATATAAAGAGGGACGCGACCAGTTGGATCGCTCGGGTATGGGGGAGCGCCAAGCGCACTTGGAGCTAGCGGCCGGAGGCACACGAATCTCTCCGCATTTTCGTGCCCTTTCACCGCAGCATCCTGCGTCCCAGATTCCCAGTGGCGAGTGCATGAATGTCACGATACGATTTTGCTCATTAAGATTTGAATCCTGCTGCAGTGCTCAATTTTTATAAACATGGATCTCGTATAGTACTACTTTGGTTTTTTGGATGATTAACCCTAGCCGATCGAAGGTGTCCACAGCCCGGACAAGCTATTTTTGGTCTTAAGTGAGTGAGCGTGTCGCAGTAGGTGGCAATGGAATATACTCCCTTGGATCCTTAATGTTGTCTAGCACAAGGTCTGTACTGTGACTAGTACTATGTATGGTCTCAAAAAAAAAAGAGACTAGTACTATGTAAATAAACAAAAATATAATTGAAAAATTGTTGTTTTAAATAGAAAAGAGTTATAGGCATTGAAAACAGTTTCCATGATGAATTTTCTACTATGAACTTTACGTCTGCAATGTGCTCAGAGAAAATAAAATTTATGTTGGCCATCCATAGAAATTCATGAGTATTGATGTCCAAAATTAAACAATTTGAATTAAGACAAAAATATAAATGGGTTCACATCTATGTCTCTTGTCTGGAGCTAGTAAGTTGTTGATCTGGGTAAAATTTATAGATCGAAAATATTTTATAACCCATATAGTCCTTTTGCCGACGAATGGATTACCAAATACAATGCCAAGTAATTTATGACTGACATGAAAAGATTTCTGGTATCATGCACTCATCAAAGCTATAAACGACACAGAAAGAATCGCTTCTCCATCAGGTAAGGGGTACACTGGACGGAGACATAAAGAGAAAAGCAAGTTCTTTGATTTCCATTACTCTGTCCTTCCCACAATATTTTTCATTAGGACACCATGTGCGTAGATAAATGGAGCACCAGTTCTGCTTGAATTTGACGGGTCCATGGCCTTTTGGATGCTAAAGATATCATACTCCCTCCGTTCCAAACTATAAGACATCCCAAAAATCTTGGAGAGTTAAAATAATTTCAAGTTTGACTAAGATTATAGAGAGAAATATAAAGATTTATGATATCAAATTGATGTACTATGAAAATATAACTAATAAAGAATCTAATGGTACTTAGTTTATATAATAAATGTCATTATTCTATTATATAAATTTGATCAAACATGAAAAATTTTGACTCTCCAAGATTATTGGAATGTCTTATAATTTAAAACGCAGGGAGTATCATGCAAGTTATGTCACTGGATTCTTCAGGCCCACATGTCAGGGGACCCCGGTCAACCGTCACCGATGACGCAAAGCAAAAAGCCAGTCAGTACCCCGGCGCACCTCGGCCCATGGGCTACTAGATCGCGGTTCGCGTCACCGCCCCGCGCCTACCGCATCAAACCCGGCGCGACATTTCGTTCGGATTGGTACCCTGTGGGCCCGGCGGGCCTCGGGCCTACGCCGCCAAAGGGGCCCAGCGGGGAGTTGCCTCTGCCGGTCGGCCCCCCCCTGCTCTCGTGCTCCGTGCTTACCTCATTTAACCCACGCAACGCATCCATCCCCTCCAGGCTCCAGCCTCCGGGCTCCAGCTAGCACATCCCGCCCCACTCTGCAGCCTCCTCCTCCCTCCGGCCCTCCCCCCAGTACGCGCACGGCCGCTACACACGCCGCGAGGAGATTCCACCTTCTTTTTCTGCCCCCTTTCGGCTTTCGCCCCGACCCTCCCTGCTGCTTCGGCTCGAAGCTTCCGCCATGGGCGAGGGAGAGGACGAGGCCTCGAGCTCGGGCGCGGCGGCGGGCGCCGCCGCTACGGTCGCGGCCGCCCCCAAGGACCCGAGAACGATCGCGCGCAAGTAAGAGCCCCCCCTCTCGTAGTACTCCTCTCCCGATTCGCTCTTAGATTTTCGCTGCGTGGTTTCTAGTTCTGAGGGGGAGTAGTGGAGCGGCAGTGTGCTCGAAGCCTCGAGGCGAGAGGCGCTGGTGGTTTTTGTTTGATCAATCTCTCGTGCGACGCCGGTTTTTGGCAGGTTTTGCGGTGCGCCCCCGACCTGTTTTTCCGCTTAGCACTTCATGCCGGGCACTCTAGTTTCGATTTTCTCCGTATTTTTTCAGAACGGTTTGATCGAAGCTCCGTTTCGGGGCAGTGTTTTAGGAGTTTTTTTTAGCATTAGTTTCGGCAGTACGGTTGCATCTATATGGATGTTTAATGCTCCCCTTTTTTTTGTGAGGATTTTTTTTTGAAAGATTTTTTGAGAATCTTTAATGCTCCCCTGTTACGAAGTTCGAGAACGCGATACCCCTTTATTCCAGTTGGCTTGTGTGTATGCGCATCAGGTTTCCCGTTGATAGCTGTTGCTTGACATTAAAAGCATGTGTGATCCTTCACCTGCCTACGCAATTACCTCAGTTAATGTTGCATGTACTCCTTGAGTGACACCTTGAGTGTATTTTTTTTAAATGTATATTGACAGAAAAAATAAGGACACTCTGCTTTAATTAATCAAGGATTCCCCCTGTTTCCTTTAAATGATACCTGAGGTTCAGAAACAACACTAATGGTTTGCTAGTTTTTGGTAGTCAGGTATCAGCTGGATCTTTGCAAGAGGGCAGTCCAGGAGAACATCATAGTGTACCTTGGCACGGGATGTGGGAAGACACACATTGCCGTGTTACTCATGTATGAGCTTGGACACCTCATCCGCAAGCCCAGCCGGGAGGTGTGCATCTTCCTAGCACCAACCATTCCTCTTGTCCGCCAGGTAGCATAGCTCCTTGCTCCGCTCACTATTATCTATATTTTTTGGGTAACGAATGAAGGCGTGGGCTCTAAAAGTTTTACTAGATTACCTCAATTATTCATGAATGTTTTTAGCTGCATCTTTCAGTACCAGGTGCAACTCTACATGCTTATTCAGTGCTATTTTTTCTGTATTCAATATGTTTTGTAGCAAGCAATGGTGATTGCGGATTCCACCAATTTTAAAGTTCAACGTTACTATGGAAGTGGTAAAAGCTTAAGAGACCACAAGGCATGGGAGAATGAGATGGCTGAGTATGAGGTATGGTTTGCTCTATGCTCTCTTTGCTGGCATCTGCCAAGTGGTCACTGGTTTTGAATATTTTCAATATTTAGCATAAATGAATAAAGCCGTAGTCCTTGGAAATATTTGGAGAAAGAATTCAGACATAGGCGTGTACCTGTGATCATTTTTTTTGAAAGAATTCAGACATAGACATAGGTGTGTACCTGTGATCATTTTTTTTTTGAAAAACAGAGTTCGGACTCTTGAGTAACATGAAAAATAAACCGTTATATCAACTTCTACACAAAATTTTAGGCGGAATATAATCTATTTACATCATTTTTTCCCTTCTCCATGCAAAAGGTTTTTCTGCCTAACTTGTGCTGCTTTCTCTGCCACTTCAGGTCCTTGTAATGACTCCTCAAATATTTTTGCGTAATTTGCGGCATTGTTTCATCAAGATGGACTCAGTGGCACTTTTGGTATTTGATGAATGCCATCATGCTCAAGCACCAAAAAGGCATCCATATGCACAAATTATGAAGGTATAAATAATCGTTTGCAGTACAATGTCAATGCTTGTACTATCCACATTTATTGGAGGTTCGGGAAATTTTATATTGAGCACTGAGCTTCCTCCTGTACCCGCGCATCATTAAATCTTTCATTTCTGCGATTTTCTCTTGATGACAGGAAGTGCCTTCCTTTTTGGACAGGATTTTGATGTAGTGACTTATCAAAAAGGAAAATAAAAAAATAAAAAAGAAACTATTGGACTGTAGATTTTCTTTTGGTACATGAAACATGTTGGTGGGTAAATTCCAGCCTCTAGACTCTAGAGGTTGAAACAGATTGGGCATACAATCCTTTTTGCTGATGGATGTCCTTGTTCAAATGTTTTCGGGTTGAAAACAATATGCGGACAATATTGGGCATGCTGGGGACTTATGTGATTATGCCTGTGATCATACATTTATACCTATATAAATGCATGCAAAGGATTCATGGATTTCTGCAATGGTCCCATTGACACCCTAAGATACAAATTATCCCAACATTCTAATATGCATATATGTTTATTTTAAGTTTATTCAAATCTGTATCTGGCATCCGTATTTGTGTCGGAATATAGTTACATGTTAAATCTTCATAATCATATACTTTTCAACCAACGTGCGCGGAACTATGTGGCTTTGTAAATAAGAAGAATCAAGAACCCGTATTCGAGCTTAAGAGGACTAAAACATGGGTGTTGGGCGTGTACACCCACACCTCCCACCAACTGAGCACTCAGTTCCCTATAACCCTATTTTCTAATGGATATGGGTGCTAGATGCTCCAGATATAATTTCTTATCACGCTTCTGGCACTTGATGTTTTATGGCATTTGCTGTTCTTACAAATATGCCATTGTATCCTTCATGTTGCATGGTATTGTTGCTTTAAGCCGCAACCTGGTGATATTCAGGCTACTTCTTTCCTTTTTCCTTCAACATTTACCAATTGTACAATACCATTGAGCTCATCATGTCAGACAATCTTGTACTTTTATGAGGGCTTGATGCCTTGATCACGTAGTCGGAATGACCAATTTAGGAAATTTTATTGCCTTGAATCAGTGGAAGAAGTTGGAGATGCTATATCTCTTTCGCAATATTATTTAAAAAATTAAATGAACTGCAGACGTCTCAGTATTTATATATTTCAGGAATTCTACAACAACCTTGATAAACCTCCTCGTGTTTTTGGCATGACGGCTTCACCGATTATTGGAAAAGGTAATGGTGTTCTGCCATAAATGTTTCGTTCCAGGACAGCCAGGTTAATGTTCTGTGTTAATCTCTGCTGCTAGCAACTGTACTAACTTCCAGCTTTTCTATCATATTTCAAATTATCTAGGAGTCAGAATATAGTCTTGCCCTTTTCACATATTATCAGTGATTGAATTTTAGTTTCTTTCCCTTTATGCCTAACTTTCAAATTGTGTACTCCATTCTTTTTTCTTTGCCTTCGTGCAATATATGCCATTGTTTAATAAGTACTTGGTAAAATGATTAACATCGAGTAGACAAATGTGAAATTAGTAAATTTGTTTTTAGAAATTCTTTCATGGTGGTGCATCATATTCTTCAAGTTTTTAAAAGAAAAACTAGACCAATCAAGAAGGATCTAAGGAGCTTTGCATTAAGAAGAAATAGTCATCCAAATTTGAGTTGAAGAGGGCTTGAATCTAGGTGGCGGAGATATCCTTTTCCAAGCTAAATTAAGGTTCAACTGAAAGCAAGGATAATGTACCAAAGGGTTAATTTATCAGGCAGTTGAAGAGAGGGAGAGGGGGAGAGGGATAGAGGGAGGGGGGAGAGAGGAGGGGGGGGGGGGGGGGTGGGGGTGATGGAGAGGGAGAAGGAGAGGGAGAGGGAGGGAGGGAGGGAGAGAGATGATCAACTCGTATTGTTGAAGACTGAATGGATATCTGCTCAAATATAAACTTTCCGATCGTATTACAAAATTGGAAGCAAATTAAATAGAATTACACTTGAGGGCCATCTTCTGAACTCTTGCATTGTGCCTTGAAGTCCTGTAAGTGTCAGGGGTTTCCCCTTAGTCTGGCCATTCCTGATGGTCAAGTTGCAGAAAGGTTTTTCTTATTGGAGTGGAATAAGATGGATAACCGATACCAATCTCTCATCCTTTTGCTCCAAAACATTGTGGATACGAAAAGGTGAAAGTAAGGTGACTGAAGGATTATTGTACTACTCTATTATTTGTTGCAGCAGAAGAGCTCATCAGATAGTGTTGCTTACTGATACTGTAATATGGTGTTCTTCCTCTACAGTTGTATTATCAAATTTAATTATATTTCTTTCCCATCTTTTCAAAAAGAAATTATTTCTTCCCTATGCTGGGTAATTATCATACCTATGCTTTATTTGACAGGTGGGTCTAACAAGCTTATCTACACTAAATGTATCAACAGTCTTGAGGAACTACTTAATGCAAAGGTACATACCATCAGTGTTCTCCACAAATCTGCTCAGCTTAAGGGATTATGATTTTAATAACCCTGTAATTCCCATGGTGCATAGGTTTGTTCAGTTGATAATGTAGAACTTGAAAGTGTGGTTGCTTCTCCTGAGATTGAAGTGTACTTTTATGGCCCTGTTGGTCAGTCTAACTTGATTGCAACTTACAGAAAAGGGCTTGATGACTATAAGCTCCAGGTGGAATTTTGTTCTCTTGTTATACCAGATTTATCTTTGGTCCAGTGGACATGAGCTTATGTGTTACTTTCTCTTTTCTTTGTCCTTCAACTACTTCTGTTGAGCTTTGAACAGTCTGAATGCAGGCTAAGAGAGAGCCTATGCGATTTCAAGGAGTCTCTGAAGAAACTGAAGTCTTTACAGAGGTTGCATGAAAATTTGATTTTCTGTTTGCAAGAAATTGGTCTTTTTGGAGCTCTGCAAGTGAGTTGGCACAGTTTATTCAACTGATGTTTAAGATCTTTACAATCTTGATGGCTATTCCTAACTTGTACTTTGGTGTGCTCACCAGCAAGTGGTAGTAGGAATGTAGAACTATTTTTTTACAGACACCATTTTTCCTTACTATGGTAACCACCTGTAGCTTGCTGCTCGCATGTGTATAAAGCTTCCATTTTTTTTTATAGACACCATTTTTTGCTTATTTTTGTGTTTAAACTGACTATAGTGTACTTCTTTGCATCTTTCGCCGACATTTGTGATTATGTTCATTAGGCAAAGCTCCTCACTATGATAAAGATGTTTTAGGCTTACAGATCCCAAATAACTTACATTATTGCAAGAACTCTTTTTTTTCATTACAATTATTTTGTACGTCTGGCTTTGCCTTTTTCTTCTGTCTAAGATAAATGCAAGATTCATTGAACTCAAAGGGAGTGGTTTTGAAAAGTTGACAGGCCCAATTAGTTCCCCAAAAGTTTAGTTTTGCAATCTTAGTGCAACAACATATACAATACGTTTGCCTTATTTTTTCTTGTACTAGATCATGTAGTGTTACTGCCACATTGCATAATGTAGGACTTTGGTACATACATAATTGTGTATTTTGCTGGCAAGTGATGATTTGAACCCAATTGAGAAATATGTTAGACCTTAGAACCCACAGTTAAAATCTGCTTATTCTGAAAGAAGCGACTGATATTATGTTTGCATGAGTCTTCTCTTAGACTCTTTTCTGTTTATAATATTATATACTGCTTGGGCACTTAGCATTATGCACTGTCAGGAGTAAGGATTCATTAAAGAATATTCTTGTGGCGTATCGGTTAGAGCGTTGAACTCCTGGGGGGTCGATGAAACCCCTGTTGCCAGACCAGGTTTGGATCTTGGTACCAGTTTCTTTAGGACAATCAGAGGGACGTCTTTCCCTCTGGCTGAGTTTAGGTTTCTTTTTTTTATGGTTTCATGTGATTGTTCATTTAGTTTCAAAATTCTTTATTTGCAGTTTCAAGTTAGAAAATGCTTTATTCACAATTGAAAATTTTATATCCTTGGCTGTTTCCCCCTTTAGACAAACAGAGAGAAATGGAATGCATTTTGTTTCTTATAAAGAAACTTCTAGATTACCGCAGCGGGGGCTTCCCCTGCCATACTTCTTGATTTGCCTGTTTGGTTTGGGACGAAAACCTTGTCATGCCATACTTCTTGATGCGTATCTTCGGTTTGATGCCATGGTTGTTGCTTACCAAACAGGCAAAGTACACCATTTTCTACTAGAAATTATTTATTTGGTTTGGGACGAAAGTCAGCCTGTGCCATACATGTCATAGAACCATTTTCTGCTAGAAATTTTCCACACTTGTGGCATCCATTTCAGCTGCCACATTTTTTTTGTGGAACACCAAATATCTAATATTATTTTTTTGACTGTAGTGCAGGCTGCAAGGACCTTTCTATCTTCCAGTGGTGGTAGTCTAGACAGAAAGGGGGTTGACATTGATGACAATCATGCCAGTTTTGTACAGCATTATCTAAACAAAGCAATTTCTCTTCTAAGCTGCGACATATTAGATGGTGAACGTGCCCTTTCTCTAGTACCCTTGGCTGGTATGCATCTTTTCTTAGTTTCAGATGTGTTGTTCAAGAAGGATAGGTTATCTGCATATGTCATGTAGCATGGCCTGTACTGGATGGATGCATTTTAGAATGACATTTTATTGGCAAAAAATATAAATTCAAAAATCTGACAAGACTTGTTTTTAGGTGCTGATGCTGATTCAGTTGATCTAGAGACGCTGGAGGAACCTTTCTTCTCCAAAAAATTTGCAGTCCTTATTGACGTTCTGTCAAGATACAGGTAAGCCTGATCATTTGTGCTACTATCATTTCTTAGAAACATATCTTTGATTTCCAGTCATGTACCTTAAGGCAATATAAGCTACAATTCTGCTGGGTGCCTGACTTTGATCTCTCTGACACCACATTCTTTCAATCAAATATGTTACTGTATCAGCTATGTATATAATCAGAAAATGTCCACCTTTGCCTTACTTTGAAAAACACATTACTGTATAAACTAAAGGTAATGGTCTAATAGCCTGCCGGCATTCACTAATTTTAGTCATCTTACATTACTACACAAACAAGCGGCTAGAAATTTTATAGGATAGACTGGGCCTAAAAATGACTAAAATATATCTTCAAGTTGGACATAAATCTCTCCCTTGAAGTTGAAGGTTACTCAGCTTCATATGTGTCCACTGAAGATTTTTGGAGCCTGTCTTATTACTATGGTAACCAGCAAGTTACAATGTATGTGAACAAATATGAAGGTATTCAGGATGGAAAGGTTGTTGGTTGATCTCAAATTATCAAATACTATTTATAGAAAGTGCATGTCAGGGTATAATATTTTCTCAATTGAAAGGGATACAACTTATTTCTGGGGTTCCATATTGAAGATGGTGCCGACAACCTGGTAACTAAGTAGTATTTGATATACCAGAAAGACTATTTATGCGATGAATTTGTAAACACCTACTAACACAACTTCATTGAAAGCAAATATGGCTCGGGAATAATAGATTGATTGTGGAGAGACAAAGTTCGTGTACATTTATAGGCAAGGATGACATAGGGTTTAGGAAAGAATACCTAACCGATGGAGATCCTTGCCTAATCCATATCCAACTCTACATCCATTGAAGGGGGAGGCGCACGGCCAGGGGGGCCGCGCTGCCTGCTACCCACGGTCCATAGGGCCTGCCTAAAGTACTTGCTAACATTCATTAGCTGAAAGCATGGCATACTTTATAATTCACAAGTTAACAACTTTGGTGGGAGTCAGGATAACTAGGGCTTGTAACTATTTACACAACCTGCGAACTCTGCTCCGATATGACAAATCCATATAATAATTGGATATGCACCTGCCACAGGGAAGCCCAATCATCTATTTTTTCCTTGGGACCTATCATTGCTAAAAAAACCCAGCCTTAATCCCATTCGTAACTGCTAGTACAGCCACATTGAGACTTACTCGCTTGATAAATGTGTATAATGCTCGAGTAGATGCACATGCTGCTTTCTGCTTTGTTCAAATAATATTCCATTGCTTTGCAGTTCGACCTAAATGTGTCGAAAACCCAACTGGAAATGAAGCAATTTCAATGTCTTAGCTGCAACCACTTCAAAATAATTTCCTCTGATTCTATTGTCATCATCCTGGTTATTTTTTTTCTTTGGTTTCTTCAACAAGCAGGCTAGAGGAAAACATGAAGTGTATTGTTTTTGTGAAAAGAATAATTGTCGCAAGAGTAGTCGCGCATATTCTCCAAAATCTGAAGTGCCTTGATTTCTGGAAATGTGAGTTTCTTGTGGGATGCCACTCAGTATTCAAGAACATGTCAAGGAACAAGATGGGTTCGATCATTGAAAAGTTCTCTTCGGGTGAGGTATAGTCTGAAGTTGTCCCATTCTTAATAGTTCTTGTTAGTTTTTTATTATCTCTGCCAGCACCAGTATATATGTTTACGTTTCTTGTGTTACAGTCCATTTTCTTTACTTTTTTGCAGGTCAACCTTTTGGTCGCTACTAGTGTAGGTGAGGAGGGACTTGACATCCAGACTTGCTGCCTTGTTGTGCGGTTTGATCTCCCAGAAACTGTTTCTAGCTTTATCCAGTCAAGGGGACGTGCACGGATGAACAAATCTAAATACATTTTCCTCCTGGAGAGGTCTGGTTAATTTGCACTAATCTATCGTAATTCTTAATATTTCCTTGAATTTAGTTCATGTTTTCATTCTAGAACTTGAAGGTCTCCATTTCAACATGTACCAGGGGAAATCAGTCTCATAAGAAGTTGGTTGGTGATTATATTACTGGCGAAAGCATTATGGATAAAGAGATTAACTTGAGAACGTCAAATGATATGTTCGATTGCCTTGAGGAGAATATCTATCGAGTGAACGGCACTGGTGCTTCCATTAGCACCGCTTGCAGTGTATCTCTATTACATTGCTATTGTGACAACCTTCCTAGAGATATGTATGCAAGGACCAATAATTATTCTACCCATTGTGTCATGTAACGCTTTGCTAGAAAATTTGACACCCCTTGTTGCAGGTTTTTTATTCCTTCCCCAGCATTCTTCTATGTTGATGATGTTGAAGGAATAGTCTGCAGACTAATTCTTCCACCAAATGCTGCTTTTCGTCAAGTGAACAGTCAACCCTGTCCATCAAAAGATGAAGCTAAGAGAGATGCATGCTTGAAAGCATGCATAAGACTTCACGAACTGGGTGCTTTGACAGATTTTCTTCTGCCAGGGCAAGGCTCTAGAAAGACTAAGGTGTCAACAATAGATATTTCAGAAATCAACAAAGCTGAGGGTATGGTCATGGTCCATTATTCAGAATATAATGTGGGAAACATTGGAAATTTGGGTTAAATATTTTTTTCCATTTTTCAGATGAAAGTTTTAGGGAAGAGCTTCATGAGATGTTGATTCCTGCGATTCTAAGACCTTCAAGATACAAACTGGACTGCTTGTTGAACTTGCATTTCTACTACATAGAATTTATTCCCAAACCAGCAGATAGACGATATCAGATGTTTGGTCTTTTTGTGATCGATGCCCTTCCGAAGGAAGCTGAAAAGTTGGACGTTGAATTGCATCTTGCTCGTGCGAGGATTGTGAAAGCAGGAATTAAATATTTGGGAATGATTACATTTAACAATGAAGAGGCACTGTCTTTCGTATCTTTCCAAACTTTAATACACAATTTTTCATGGGACATTGCTTCACATGTTTATGGTTTTGTTTTCCAGATGATGCTCGCACGCAATTTCCAAGAAATGTGTTTGAAGGTTCTCCTGGACAGATCTGAGTTCACTTCATCTTATGTTATGTTGGGGAATGATGCTGCATTACAAATGGGTTCAACATTTTACCTTTTGCTTCCCATCAAGCAGAAATTCTATGGTGATAAGTTTATGATTGATTGGCCAGCAGTGAAGCGGTGTTTATCATCACCTGTATTCCAAGATCCAAGGGATTTATCTCTGCATGACTCATATTTCCCAAATGAGTCTCTGAAACTTCTTGATGGAACATACAGTAAAGCTGATGTGATTGGCAGTTTGATCTTCAGTCCCCACAACAACCTGTTTTTCTTCGTTGATGTCATTCTGGATGAAGTAAATGCTAAAAGTGAACTCAATGGTGCAACTTATGAAGAATATTTTATGGAAAAGTAATAAGCTGAATTATTTTTTACACGCCCATTCTTAGTATAATTTTATTTCTTGACAAATATTGAAAAATATTCATATAACATAGTAAGCACCCATCAGGGAAAATATACATCACTAAGCTCTAAAATTTCGAGTTATGGGTACCATTTAAGAAGTATAAGCAGAAATGCGTGTGTAGATTTATTTGTTTATTAATTTATCCATACTTCTAGAATTGTATCATAGTATTCATTATCTACTTTGAACTTACACTAGTCATGTATCTTTACTTCTGCATCATTTCTGGCCCCCCAAAATAAAATGATGCATCTGTCAACTGCTTCATAATGTTATGCCTTATTTAAACCAGGTTTAGTATCGAGCTATCCCATCCTGAACAGCCACTTTTGAAAGTTAAACAGCTCTTCAATCTGCGCAATCTGCTGCATAACCGACAACTAGAGAGCACAGGTTAGTATATTGCTCTTTTAAAACAGCCACTGTTGTTTGATATCATCACTGTTTGACCACAGTACTCGTGTTCAACTTGTCTGAAGGTGAAATATTAGTTATCGCAGTCTGCAATTTAAGTTCCTATATTTAAGCACGTTTGTGTCATATGTGGCCTTTTTCTTTAACAGCTCTGATACTTTTAATGCAATGTGTCGCCCATGTTTTCAAATCGTCTAGTCGAACCTAGTCGCCATGGGACCGATCAGACGACTAGTCGCGATTAGTCGTCGATCAGGCCGATTAGTCGAGCTTAGTCGGTCCTAGTCGTCTGCCTAGTCGTCCTATGTGTCCCAGGACCGATATGATACATGTACTACATATTACTTAATAAAAAGCAAGTATGAAGGCAACAATAATGGTCAATTTTTCACTTATTTGTGAGAGATGATTTGTGAACTGTCCAGAACTCTGTATTCCTGTCCCATAGTCCATATTCCTGTCTCTCAGCCTCTATATACCAGAAACCTAATGGGCCACCTTGCCAGCCCATCACCGGCCGAGGCCCACAACTCAAACAGCCCACAAAACAATCTCAAGTCTCATCGTTTTCCAACCTGATCGTGCGACTAATCGCGACTAGTCGACGACTAGTCGGACGACTAGAAAACTAGTCGCCCAGACCTACTCGGTGTCCCTTATCGGGGTCACCGGACCGATAAGCCCGACTAATCGCGACTAATCGCGATTAGTCGGACGACTAGATAACATGGTGTGTCGCAATGATCGTCTATTTATTTGATGATCTCCCTCTATACAATATTGTTGTAACGGCCAACTTATGACATAGATGATTATCAATGTCCACTGTCCTGACGTCAACATTGATGTCTCTAAGCTGGACAACTGCAGAGTCATGATAGAAATGCTAAAATAAACGATGACTGCAGAGACATGACAAAAGTGCTAAAATGCCATTGCCGACAAGCCAGGCAAAAGTATATTAATGTTGTTATATGGCCACTTCTGCAGTTTGAGCCTAATAGGGTTTTCCTTTCAAATCAGAATGAACAAGAACACAATTATAAGGTTATCGGTGTTGGAACCAGCCAAATTCGGTATTGCCACTGACAGGTCATTCCGTCATTGAGCAAGTCCTGGTACCAAAAGATCTCATCCATTTGATTGTCAACTCATGGATGGCTCATGTAGAGTTATACATGAATTAGAATAAGGTCCTTCAACCATTTATTTTTATTTTATTTTTCTTTCAAAATTCTCAAACTGCTCGTTGATTTCAATCAAATTCATGAACTGTAAGTGAATGTATTTGATCTAGTAATTCTTCCTGCTTTTATGGCTTTTAAGCAATGAGATGACTGTTTTGTATGCAAGCCATGACATGTTCCTATTAGAATATTGAATACTGCTATTCTTTGATTGTTCTGAGCCTGCTATGCTTGTACAGTACTTTTGATATTGATTTTTTTCCTTTACTATTTCTTATTAGAATCTGAGGGTCGTGAATTGATGGAGCACTTCGTGGAGTTACCTCCAGAGCTATGCTCTTTGAAGATAATTGGGTTTTCAAAAGATATGGGTAGTTCTTTGTCCTTGCTGCCGTCTTTAATGTGTCGCTTGGAGAATTTGTTGGTGGCCGTTGAGTTGAAGGATCTCATGCTATCTTATTTCCCAGAGGCTTCTCAAATTAGTGCTTCGGGGGTAAGTCATACTTATAATTTTGCAATGTTGATGAAACTGCTAGTTTGATTTTGCTATCTATGCTCGAAATAATTATGATTTATAACAAATAAAATACAGATCCTTGAAGCGCTGACTACTGAGAGGTGTTTGGAGAGGTTCTCGTTGGAGCGCTTTGAAGTCCTAGGCGATGCTTTCTTGAAGTATGTAGTTGGGCGCCATAGCTTTATTTCGTATGAAGGACTTGATGAAGGCCAGTTGACTAGGAGACGTTCTGATATAGTGAATAATTCAAATTTATACGACTTATCAATTAGAAGAAATTTGCAGGTGAGTTCATTGTACTAATATCCCAGTATTTATTTTATGCTTACTTTATGTATTTGTAGCAGTTATTTCACCTTATCTTATTATAGAACAGATCAGATGTACTCATCCTTGTGCTGATGACAAGGTAGAACCTCAAGCACCAGAGAAAAGTTTAAATCATGATTTTGTTCCCATTCAAGACTACTCATATACAAATTCATTTTGTGACTTAGGACATAATGGTGCATTTTTTTTTCCTGTCACATTCTACATAAATGCAATATGTAACCCTTTTTTTTTGTCTCTCAAACGAGCAGGATAGCTGCATGATTTACTATATAGAAGAATAGTATAAGTAATACCAAACATCCCACACAAAACAAGTTAGAACATATGCACTACTAATTGAGAATGAAAAGAAACAAAAAAAAGGCCTTAAAGCTCATTGTCTATCATACTAACAGCCAACGGCGGAGCCAGGGAGGGGCTAGCAGGGGCCATGGCACCCCCCAATACCGCAACAAAATTTTAGGACCCCTTCATCTATCGGGCAGGCACTGAGGCACAGCCCACACTTAGGTAGCGTCGCAGGCCCAACAGGCAATGTATTAGTCCAAAGTCCAGTTGTTGTTGTTGGTGTATACGTGAGCCCATGTATAGAGGCCCATCTAGAGGCCCATGTATAGGAACTATATATCCCACCCTTCTAGGGTTTGGAGGAATACATTCATTATTCTCTCCTACAAGGTATCATTAGCCTAGGGTTAAGTTTTCTCTTCTCTCCTCCCTCCCCTCCCAGCCGCCGCCGCCGCCGGCAGCCATGGCCGGCCGCCGGCAGCCATGGCCGGCCGCCGGCAGCCATGGCCGGCCACCGGCCGCCAACGCCACCACCTCTCTCCAACTTCCCTCCCCTCCTCTGCCGCCGCCCCTGCGCCGTGGCCTGCTTCCCGTCCCGTCGCGCAGGTCGCCACGTCTGCAGCCGCCGCCCCTGCGCCGTGGCCTATTTCCCGTCCCGCCGCGCAGGTCAGAGCGTCCCCTGCAAGCGCCGCTGCGGTCTGGCGCGCCCCTGCTGCCGCGCTGGTTGCGATCGAGCCGGCGTCGGGGGCCGCTGCAGGTGCTGCCGCCTGGGCAAGGCCCGCCGCCGGTGCAGGGGCCCCTGCCGGCCGCCGCCAGCGCCGCCCAGCAGCGTGCTCCTGCTGTTGCCGCCGCCGCTCCTGGAGGGGGCGCAGGAGCCGCGGGCGCAGGAGCCGATCCTGCCGCCCAGCAGGCCCTGCTGCAGGCCCCGGCGCCCGATCCCGCCGCCGTCGCCGCCGCCGCCGCTGCACACTCCGGCTCCCTGGCCGCGCCTCCCGCCTCCCATGAAGTGCTGGTGCTGACGGATCCCGTCGCCGCGCCGCCGGCCTCCCTGGCCGCCGCTGTGCCAGTGCCGCCGGATCCAGTCGCCGTGCGCTGGGCGAGCGAGGCCGCGTCGCGCACGTGGCACCATCCCACGGCCGCCCTCGCCGCTGCTGCGGGTGGGCCGGGCTTGGGCGCCGCGCGAGCCGCAGCCGTGCCGGTGCCGCCGGCCTCCCTGGCCGCGCCGCGCATGTGGCCCCATCTTGCGCCCTGGACGGCCGGGCTGGCCATGGCGCGCGTGTCCGAGCCCACGCCGGCCGCGGTGCCCGCGTCCCTGCACTCGCCCACGACGACGCCCCTGACCGCGTGGCCTGGGTTCGGTATGCCCCCTGCGGATGCGCTGTTCGCCGCCGCCGCCTTCCGCGGGCAGAAGACCGCCGCCGACGCTGCTACGGCCGAAGCTGCTCTCGCCGCGGCCCTCCTCGCCGCCAAGTCCGAGGCTGCGGCGGCTCAGGAGGGGATCCGCGCGGCTGCCCTCGCTTGGGAGCGCGAGCGCTCCGCGGCCGACGCTCTCACTCGTCGCCACTACTTCCTTGTACCCCCCGCCCCCCTTCCCGAGCACGGCGCTTCGTCCTCTCACCAGACTCCGCCCTCTGGATCTGGACCCCCTCCTTGGTCCTCCTCTCACCGGCCAAACCGGGGGTGGGGGAGGCCGCGGGCGTCGTCGGGGGGGGGGGGGGGGTAGTGGTGCTGACGGCACTACTCCGGCTCCGGGTTGTGTTGGTGGAGGCCGTCGGGGCACTCCGGACCCGACTCCGGCTCCCACTCCTGCTCCTGCCCCTGGAGGTTCGCCCTGGCCATCCTTCAGCGCCCCATGGTTAGGGCACATCCCGCTGTGGTCGTTTCAGGGTCGGGAGGGGGGGGGGCCTCGTCCTCAGCCCCAGCCGGCGGCCATGTTCATTGGTGCTGCTCCCCTGTTTGCGCCGTTCTGGACACCACCCGCTCAGCTCAGCCAGCAGCCGACCTGGCCTGGGGGGTGGGACCAGGCCGCACTGGCGCAGTCCTTCAGCGCCATGGGGCGGACGCCGCCGGTTAGCACCGAGTGGATCGCCGACTCGGGTGCCTCTTTCCACACCACCCCTGATGCCGGTATCCTCTCTTCTGTCCGACCCCCACACCCCTCTTGTCCTTCTTCCATCATGGTTGGTGATGGGTCTTGCATTTCTGTCACCGCCGTCGGTTCTGCTCCTGGTTCTTTTCGTCTTCCCAATGTCCTTGTTTCTCCTCGGATGGTTCATAACCTTCTTTCCATTCGTCAGTTCACAGCTGACAACTCTTGTTCCATCGAGTTTGACTTCTGGCCTCACTGTAAAGGATTCGGCCTTCCGGCGTCCGCTCCTCTGGTGTGACAGCACGGGACCCCTTTACACCCTTCGCCTTGCGTCTTCCGCTGCACCACTCTCGCCTTCTTCGTCTGCCGCTTTTGCCGTGACGCCGTCTTACACCACCTGGCACCGCCGTCTTGGTCACCCTGGCCGTGACGTTCTAGCTCAGCTCAGTCGTAGGACCGATGTTCCTGGTACTAAGGCTCCTGCTGAGCACCTCTGCCATGCGTGCCAGCTTGGTTGTCATGTTCGGCTTCCTTTTTCCTCTTCTTCGCATGCGACGCATGCCTTCGATCTTGTTCACTGTGACCTATGGACCTCTCTTGTTCTCAGCCTCTGGCTACAAATACTATCTGGTGGTGGTCGATGATTTTTCACACTACTCTTGGACTTTCTCTTTGTGCGCCAAGTCTGAGACCTTCCCCACCCTCCTCCACTTCTTTGCTTGGGTGTCCACTCAGTTCGGCCTCACCATTAAAGCCGTCCAGTGTGACAATGGGCGTGAGTTCGACAACTCCACCTTCCGTTCTTTCTTCCTCTCTCGGGATGTCCAGCTGCGTATATCTTGTCCGTATACCTCTCCCCAGAACGGCAAGGCTGAGCGGATGATTCGCACGACGAACGACGTCGTGCGCACCCTACTGATCCAGGCCTCTCTGCCCCCGCGCTTCTGGGCCGAGGGCCTCCACACCGCCACCTACTTGATTAACCGTCTTCCGTCCACTGCTTCTCCTGCTCCCACTCCACACCACGCTCTCTTCGGTACCCTTCCTCGCTACGACCACCTTCGGGTCTTCGGGTGTGCGTGTTACCCTAACACCTCCGCCACTGCTCCTCACAATCTGGCGCCCCGCTCGACTCGTTGTGTGTTTCTTGAGTACTCCCCTGACCACAAGGGGTACCGATGCTTTGACCTCATATCTCACCGCGTCCTGATCTCCCGACACGTCGTGTTTGACGAGTCGGACTTCCCCTACTCCACCTCCACACCTTCATCTGACCCCGAGTTGGAGTCGCTGTTTCCGACTGACCTGGTGGTTCAGCCACCTTTACCTGTCTGTCCTTTCCCTGCAGGTTTTCCCGGTGCACCGGCACCGCTTTCGGTGACCCCTGTTGCGCCGAGCGCGGCCCCGGTGCCCGCCGTCGCGCCACGCGTGGCCCCTGGACCTCTTGTCGTGCCATGCGCGGCCCCGGAGTCTCCTGCTGTGCCACGCGCAGCCCCGGTGCCTCCTCCTGCACCTGCGCGGTACGCTCAGCCGGTGTAGGTGTACCAGCGTCGTTCGGCGCCGACACTGGCGCCGCCACGGTACGCTCAGCCGGTGCAGGTGTACCGGCGTCGTTCGACGCGACACCGGCGCCGCCTCCGGCTCCGGAGGCTCCTGCGACGCCTACACCGGAGCCGTCGCCGCCTCCGCCGACTCGCTCTCGAGTCGAGCCGGAGGTGTACCACCCGCCAGTCGTCCATCGAGATCCTCGGCATATCCATCCCATGGTGACTCAGCGGATGGCGTCTCAGGCTGCGACTCTCTCCGCCACCGAGGGGGAGCCGCGGGTCTCTATGGTACCCTCCTCTGTCCGCGACGCCTTGGCGGACCCTCACTGGCGTCGCGCGATGGAAGATGAGTACGCGACGTTTCTCGCCAACCAGACGTGGGACCTCGTGCCGCGTCCGTCTGGTGGCATTGTGGTCACAGGTAAGTGGATCTGGATGCATAAGCGTCGGGCTGACGGCACACTAGAGCGCAACAAGGCTCGCTGGGTTCTCCGGGGTTTCACCCAGCGGCCTGGTGTGGACTATGATGAGACCTTCAGTACAGTGGTGAAGCCCGCTACGGTGCGCACGGTCCTCTCGCTTGCGCTCTTGGCCTGTGCACCAGCTGGATGTGAAGAATGCGTTTCTTCACGGCACTCTGTCAGAGACTGTCTACTGCTCTCAGCCAGTGGGATTTGTGGACTCGAGTCGTGTGGATATGGTCTGCCGGCTCAACAAGTTTCTCTATGGTCTGAAGCAGGCTCCTCGGGCTTGGTACTCTCGGTTCGCCACGTTCTTGCTGACTTTGGGGTTCACCGAGGCCAAGGCCGACACTTTTCTGTTCATCTACCGTCGTGCGGATGAGACTGCCTACCTGCTGCTCTATGTTGATGATATTGTGCTCACTGCCTCCAGTCAGCAGTTGATTGAGCGCGTCATCTCCTCTCTGCAGCGGGAGTTTGCTATGAAGGATCTCGGTCAGCTCCACCACTTCTTGGGCGTTACTGTTGAGACTCGCCCGTCTGGCCTGTTCCTTCACCAGCGGTAGTATGCACTCGACATTCTGGAGCGGGCTGGGATGACTGATTGCAAGTCATGCTCCACTCCTGTCGATACTCAGGCGAAGCCGTCTGCTGATCTGGGTGATCCCGTGGCTGATCCTCCTGCCTACCGGAGCCTCGCCGGTGCCTTGCAGTACCTCACATTCACCCGGCCGGATCTCACCTATGCCGTTCAGCAGGTCTGTCTTCACATGCATGATCCCCGGGAGTCTCACCTTGCTGCACTGAAGCGTATCCTCCGCTACGTCTGTGGCACTGCTGGCTTCGGTTTGGTTCTTCACCGCTCTCCCACCTCTGAGCTGGTGGTCTACACCGACGCTGACTGGGCTGGCTGCCCGGACACTCGCCGCTCCACTTCCGGCTACGCCGTCTTCCTGGGCGGCAACTTTGTCTCCTGGTCGTCCAAGCGGCAGCCGGTTGTCTCCCGCTCCAGTGCTGAGGCGGAGTACCGGGCTGTCGCTAACGGCGTGGCGGAGGCATCCTGTCTCCGACAGCTCTTGGCGGAGCTCCACAGCCCGCTCGTCAAGAGCACGCTCGTCTACTGCGACAACGTCAGCGCCGTGTACCTCTCCACCAACCCTGTTCAGCATCAGCGGACGAAGCACGTGGAGATCGACTTGCACTTCATGCGCGACAGAGTCGCCGTTGGCGATGTTCGGGTACTCCATGTTCCGACCACCTCCCAGTTTGCCGACATCTTCACCAAGGGACTACCCTCCTCGACCTTCTCGGAGTTTCGCGCCAGCTTCAACGTAGCAGGTGGCTAGTTGTGGCTGCGGGGGGTATTTGCCCTTTGTACTTTCTTATTGTCCAATCTTGAACACCGCTGTGCCGCTAGTTCAGACTGCGGGGGGTGTTGGTGTATATGTGAGCCCATGTATAGAGGCTCATCTGGAGGCCCATGTATAGGAACTATATATCCCACCCTTCTAGGGTTTGGAGGAACACATCCATTATTCTCTCCTACAGTTGTGAACCAGTAAATCCATAGCAGATTGAAGAAGGCCCCAGAGACGGGGAGCTGGAGGGTCGCGGAGGGCGATTCTAGGCATGCAGAGGCAGGGACGCCACCGCGCGCTCGCCCCCCCCCCCCCCCCCCCCCCCCCCCCCCCCCGGGAATTTTTGCTGGCTCTGCCACTGCTAACTGCCACTGGAACTCCTTTGCCCCTACAGTACCCCACAAAGAGGCACCGGCCCTGTTCACATGTAGAGAGGCACCATTAAAGATGGGCTCACTGCGGTGTTTCCATAATTCCCAAGCAACCAGAATTCAAGGAACTTTTTTTTTCTAGAACACGCAGGAGAGCTATGTATCTTTGTATTAAGAGGAAAAGGGGTTGGTCCAAATTTCAGAGTCCAGCTCATCTCCTTGGACCAGGGAGAGGGCCGCAGAAACATCTTAGAGCTATTACATAAAAGGATGACACTAGGACCTGACCACAACTCACTTATCAGCCTACACTTGCTTTACCATCCTTCCTGGGTCCAAGGCAGCAAGGCCCTTGGCCCCAGAGAACCTCCATATGAGTGATTCATCCTTGAAAGCCTGGAGAGCCTGCTGCAGATTTGGAGACATCCCATCAAAAACACAAGCATTCCTATGTTTCCATAGGATCCAAGCTCCGAGAATACAAAGGGAGTTGAACCCCTTCCTATGTTGCTTCTGTAGTTTCTTCCAAGATCGTCTCCACCAATCAGCAAAGGAGACACTGCTGCTGCTGGGTGTCAAGTGGGTTAGGTTCAAGGACTGAAGGACAGCAAACCAAAATTGTCGTGCAAATACACAAGATGTAAGGATGTGTTGAATATATATTCTCACCATTTTGGTCACAAAGAGGACAGCGCTCCGGATGAGGGAGGCCTCTTTTCTGCAGCCTGTCCGCTGTCCAGCAACGATTTCGAATTGCCAACCAAACAAAAGAGAATTCAAGGAACTAAATCGCTTTTTAAGTTGCTTGCCGACCTGTTTAAGTGCTTAGCTCAACAAAGGCGAAAGCTTGATTGTGTCAACCTATGGCGCCACCATGTGCAAGCCATCCTATTGGAGAATACTGAACCAGACTTACCTGGAGATCACACAAGAAATGAGGAGGTGCTGCATTGATCCAGCAGCCTGATCACACAGAGATCAGTGGGTGTTTAGCTAATCTATCAGCTATCCTGCATCAGTTGATAATAGCCAATACATGAAAAACTTACGCAGTGGTGCCCACTATTCCCAAACCCGTTCCAAGGGGTAAACCTGATAGTACCAATGAAGAAAGAATTATTGGCCGACTTAGGATTAGATCTCAGATTCAGTGAGCTTCCAAACATGCTGATCCTGTACTTTGTTGAAGAGTGATATCATCCATCATCAAATCCCAAATATGGAGACACTCAACAATTGCTTGTACCATCAAAGCCCCCTTATATTGGAGATCCATCCTTGATTGCTCAGCCCTTGTGCGACTAAGCTTTGATGTGCATTATTGTAACGACCCGGCCCGGGATAACGGCTAAGATCTACTCTACAAATTGAGTAAACCACACCTACTAATTAATCCTCTTGCGCTTTCGTCCTCGCTTCGCGCAAAAAGGATCGATCCGGAATTAACTAGCTATTTAAGCTGGTCTGTCCCTTTCTCCGTTCCCAGTATGGGATCATCGGTCCGGAGCTACAGTGCCCCGCGATGAAAAGTGCTCCGATGCTACAGCACCAGACGAGCTACAGTACTGTTGGTTTTTTCTTAGTTAGTCCCTCTGTTTTTCAATATATAAGGTTTAAGACAATCTAATCAGTTCTTTTTTAGATAATTAGCTTGACTTAAACATCATATATTTATAACAGGAGGTAGAACCTGCTAATGCTGTTGAACATGTTTGTTTCTGTTTCTGATCTATTCTATCATGGTTTCTTGTTAACATTATAGTTACCTGTCTTCAAATATTTAAGTAGGAAATCACCGGCCCTCTCTTTTGTGTACGTGTTTTTTACATCCACCATAGGTGACAGTAATTTAAGCTTACTATAAAGTTATGCCATGATATTCTGCGCTGTGTTACACAAAATCTAAAGCATCTTATTGTAAACTTTAGGTATACATACGGGATCAACAGTTTGAACCTACTCAGTTCTTTGCACTGGGGAGGCCATGTAAAGTTGTTTGCAATCCTGAAACAGAAGCGAGTTTACACCCGAAGAATATCGACCCCGATAAACAAGAAAACTGTAACTTGAGGTGTACAAAGTCACATCATTGGTTGCATAGGAAGACAATTGCAGATGTTGTTGAATCACTTCTTGGAGCATTTATTGTCGAGAGTGGATTCGAAGCTGCATTTGCATTTCTACATTGGATAGGAATAAAAGTTAACTTTAAAGATTCAGCTCTCTATAGAGTATTAGATGCAAGCTCTGCCAATTTGTCTCTCATGAATTACATCAACGTTTCTGAGCTTGAAGAATTGATAGGTTACAAATTCAAGCACAAGGGTCTGCTTATCCAAGCATTTGTACACCCTTCATTCAATAAGCATTCTGGAGGATGCTACCAGGTCTGACCTTCCTTTTTCCTTTTGTCTCATTGTCAACGAAAAATTCTGATAGTGAAGAATCCACTCACTTGAACTTATTCATTACATTTCTAATCAGAGGATGGAGTTCCTTGGAGATGCTGTTTTGGAATATTTGATGACCTCATACCTCTACTCAGCTTACCCAGATCTCAAGCCTGGCCATATCACAGATCTGAAATCATTAGCTGTCAATAATAATTCATTTGCTCTTGTAGCAATTAAGAAATCTATGCATAAGTATCTTATAAAGGATTCTAAATATCTTATGACAGCGGTAAATAAATTTGAGAATTATGTTAATCTTTCCAATTCAGAGAAAGACTTTTCAGAAGAACCAGCATGTCCAAAGGTAAACGTTTTTCTTGATTTTTTTTGATGCAAAACTCTAGTTATCTTTCTATATAATTTGTGGATGATCCCTTTCTCCAAAGTATGTATTTCTTTACACTTCTTTCATTACCCTTTTTCTTTGCCTCGAGTTGAAAGAAAAGCAATAAATGATTACTGCCAAAGGATAGTGCTTCTTAAATTATTCAATACAAGATTAGAGAGTAGGATTCAGAGGAATAGCTATTATAAGATAAACAGAGGTGTATCAATTGCATATAATTGGAATCCTTGTAGAATTGTATATATTCAACTCTTTTGTCCAGCTCCAACCTTAGCAACTGAATATAATTTATAGGTGAGAACAAGATATTTTGTTTGTCCTCAAAGCTTGTTTTCTTTTGTTGTTACCATGCAGGTTCTTGGTGATATTGTTGAATCTTGTGTTGGTGCAGTCCTTTTAGATTCTGGCTTCAACCTGAACCATGTTTGGAAGCTAATGCTAATGCTTCTAAAGCCTATATTGAGCTTCTGTGACATGCACATTAATCCTATGAGAGAACTCCGTGAACTTTGTCAGTGTAATCGTTTTGAGTTAGGCCTTCCCAAACCTACAAAGGCTGATGGAGAGTTCCATGTCAAAGTAGAAGTTAACATAAATGGCAAAATGATTAGTTGTACAGCAGCAAACCGGAATTCGAAAGATGCTAGAAAGTTGGCTGCACAAGACGCACTTTCTAAACTGAAGGTATATTTGTTTTGGCAATATGCTGTGAAACAGAAATTGCATGTTTCTCTTGCACCATCATTTTCTATAGTTTTGCTTTATTTTATTACTTAGAAGGCATGCCAAAGCCAACTTAGTGGTGGCAATAATGAAAGCAGTTTTATGCAGAATTATGGATACAAGCATAAAAGCAAATCACTGGAGGAAATTCTGCGTGTTGCCACAAAAAAAGAACCAGAACTAATAGGCTATGATGAAGAACCAATCAAAGTTGAAGATGACATATCTATAGAAACTAAGAATCTACAGGAGAATGGAGAAATAGAGGAAAACATCTTTGTCCAAAATAATGAAGCATCTTCCATTGGGAGGTATGAAACCTCCATTCAGAGTACAGGAGATAACACGGTTGACAAGAATGATACTAATGATGGAAGGATGAATAAGTCCAATGTGGTTACACAGAATGGTTGTCTACTTAGAGGGGCAGCTGATAAAATAAATAAAAAGGAGTATCACGGTATGCTGATTTCTAAACTTCAAATCTATTTCTTCCCTTGTAATATGCTTGCCATCTAGAATTTTGAGTCTGTTGGTGTATATTGAGCCCATGTATAGAGGCCCATCTAGAGATCCATGTATAGGAACTATATATCCCATCCTTCTAGGGTTTGGAGGAATACAAGTCATTATTCTCTCCTACATGGTATCATTAGCCTAGGTCTCTCTCCTCTCCTCCCTCCCATCCCGGCCGCCACCGGCGCCATGGCCGGCCGTTGGCCGCCGGCGCCCCCTCCCCTCTTCTCCTTCCCTTCCCTCCCCTTCCTCCTCTGTAGCCGCCGCCCCTGCTCTGGGCGCGTGGTCGCCTGCAGCCGCTTCCACTGCCGCGCCCAGGCCTGCTACACCGGCTGCCGCCGCCTCTGCCGCGATGGTGGTCCTCGATCCCGTCCCGGATGCCGCCGCCACGGCGTCCCTGCCCGGCCCTGCCACCGCCGCAGGCGCGGGGGCCGCAGGGGGCGCGGGGGCCTCGGGCCCGGCCGCCTGGCCCCGCCTCCCTGACCCAGCCGCTGCCCTTGACCCAGCTGCCGCCCCTGCTGGGGCGCGGGGGGTGTAGGGGGCGCAGGCCCCCTGGCACCAGCGCTGCAGGCGCCCTCCGCCGCCGCCGCCCACCGTGCCGCCGTCGCAGCGGGCAAACAGCCCCTCCCTGTCGACGCCGCTCTCCCTGACGGCCCCACCGCGCCGGTTGCGCCCGCGCCCGTGTGGACCGGACTCGGGATGCCTCCCATGGATGCGTCGTTCGCCGCCGCCGCCCTCCGTGGCCAGCAGGCCGACGCCGCTCTCGCCGCGGCCCTCCTCGCCGCCAAGTCGGAGGCTTCGGCGGCCCTGGAGCGGGTCCACGTGGCTGCCCTCGCTTGGGAGCGCGAGCGCGCCACGGCCGATGCTCTCGCCCTCCGGGTCGCCGAGGCGGAGCACTACCTCCGTGTCTTCTCCGGCCTGCAGCCCGTCGTCCCCGAGCACGGCGCCTCTTCCTCCCACCAGGCCCCGCCCCCTGGATCTGGACCCCGGCACGACCCGACTGACCCCATGGTCGCCCAGCTCCACCTACGGACCCTGGTCACCGTCCTCCTCGACCCCACCTCCTCCTACAGACGCTGGCGGGACCAGGTCCTCGCTCTCAGCCGCTACGCCGGCCTGGCTGGCGCTCGAGGGGCAGTTCCTCGGCAACGCCGAGTTCCGCGCCCTCCAGCTCGACACCACCTTCCGCACCTTCGAGCGGGGGACCTCTCTGTTGGTGAGTTCTGCTGGAGCATGAAGGGCATGGCTGATGCTCTTCACGACCTCGGGTGTCCGGTGTCCGATCGGGTTTTGGTGCTCAATGTCCTATGGGGCTTGAGCAGCACCAATGACCACTTGAAGATATGGATCACCCGTGAGAGGCCCTTCCCCTCCTTCCTGCAGGTCCGGGACGACCTCGCCCTCGAGATCACCAGGGGTCTCACGCCCGGATCGTCCTCGTCCACCCTCACCGCGCTCGTTGCTGCTCCACCGGCTTCCTCCGCCGCTCCTGCCACCTCCCTCCTTGGTGCTGCTTCCACCGGGCAGACCGGGCGGGGGGGGGGGGGGGGGGGTGGTACTGGTGGCCCTGTTTCTGGGGTACCAGTACCGGTGGGGGCCGTCGGGGCGCGCCGACTCCGGCTTCCGCTCCCGCTCCTGCCCCTGGAGGTACGCCCTAGCCATCCTTCAGCAACCCATGGTCAGGGCGCATCTCGATGTGGCCGTTCCAGGGGGGCTCGTTCTCAGCTCCAGCCGGCGGCCATGTTCACCGGTGCTGCCCCCCTGTTCGCGCCGTCCTGGACCCCGCGCGCTCAGCCCAGCCAGCAGCCGACCTGGCCTGGGGGGTGGGACCAGGCCGCACTGGTGCAGTCCTTCAGCACCATGGGGCTGGCGCTGCCGGTCACCACCGAGTGGATCGCCGACTCGGGTGCCTCCTTCCACACCACCTCTGATGCCGGTATTCTCTCTTCTGTCCGACCCCCACACCCTTCTTGTCCTTCTTCCATCATGGTTAGTGATGGGTCTTGACTTTCTGTCACCGCCGTGGGTTCTGCTCCTGGCTTTTTTCGTTTTCCTAATGTTCTTGTTGCTCCTCAGATGGTTCACAACCTTTTTTTCATTCGCCAGTTTCCTGCTGACAAGTCCTATTCCATCGAATTGTTCCATCGTATTTGACTCTTCTGGTCTTACTATGAAGGATTCGGCTTCCCGGCGTCCGCTCCTCCGATATGACAGCCCGGGGCCCCTTTACACCCTTCGTCTTCCTGCTTCCGCTGCTCCGCCTTCGACTTCTTCGTCTGCTGCTTTTGCCGTGACGCCGCCTTTCACCACCTGGCACCGCCGGCTTGGTCACCCTGGCCGCGACGTTTTGGCTCAGCTCAGTCGTAGTACCGATGTTCTATGTACTAGGGCTCCTGCTGAGCACCTCTGTCATGCGTGCCAGTTAGGTCGTCATATCAGACTTCCTTTTTCTTCTTCTTCGCATGCTGCGCATGCCTTTGATCTTGTTTACTGTGACCTTTGGACATCTCATGTACTCAGCATGTCTGGTTATAAATACTATCTGGTGGTGGTTGATGATTTTTCTTTTACTCTTGGACTTTTCCTTTGCGCGCCAAGTCTGAGACCTTCTCCACCCTCCTCCACTTCTTTGCATAGGTGTCCACTCAGTTCAGCCTCACCATTAAGGCCGTCCAGTGTGACAACGGGCGTGAGTTCGATAACTCCACCTCCCGTTTCTTCTTCCTCTCTCGAGGTGTTCAGCTGCGTATGTCTTGTCTGTATACCTCTCCAGAACGGCAAGGCTGAGTGGATGATTCGCACGACGAACGACGTCGTGCGCACCCTTCTGATCCTGGCCTCTCTGCCTCCGCGCTTCTGGGTTGAAAGCCTCCACACCGCCACCTACTTGCTTAACTGCCTTCCGTCCACTGCTTCTCCTGCTCCCACTCCACACCACGCTCTTTTCGGTACCCCTCCTCGCTACGACCACCTTCGGGTCTTCGGGTGTGCATGTTACCCTAACATCTCCGCCACTGCTTCTCACAAGCTGGCGCCCCGCTCGACTCGTGTGTTTCTTGGTTACTCCCCTGACCACAAGGGGTATCGATGCTTTGACCTCACCTCTCGCCACGTCCTGATCTCCCGACACGTCATCTTTGACGAGTCGGACCCTACTCCACCTCATCCACACCTTCTCCTGACCCCAAGTTGGATTCCCTGTTTTCGACTGACCTGGTGGTTTAGCCACCTTTAACTGTCCGTCCTTTCCCTACAGGTTTTCCCGGTTCACCGGCACCGCTTTCGGTGATCCCTGCTGCACCGAGAGCGGCCCCGGTGCCCGCGGTCGCGCCACGCGCGGCCCTCGGACCTCCTCGGACCTCCGGTCGTGACGTGCGCGGACCCGGTGTTTCCTGCTGCGTCACGCGTGGCCCCGGTGCCTCCCCCTACACCTGTGCGGTACGCTCAGCCGGTGCAGTTGTACCGGCGTCGTTCGGCGCCGACACCGGTGCCGTCGCGGTACGCTTAGCCGGTGCAAGTGTACCGGCGTCGTTCAGCGCCGGCACCGGCGCCGCCTCCGGCTCCGGGGGCTCCTGCGGCGCCCACACCGGAGTCGTCGCCGCCGCCTTCTACACCGGGGCCGCCACCACCGCCGCCTCCGCCGACTCGCTCTCGAGTCGCGCCGGCGGTGTACCACTCGCCAGTCATGCATCAGGATCCTCGGCATATCCATCCCATGGTGACTCGGCGGATGGCGTCTCAGGCCGCGACTCTCTCCGCCCCCGAGGGAGAGCCGCGGGTCTCTCCGGTACCCTCCTCTGTCCGCGACGCCTTGGCGGATCCTCACTGGCGTCGCGCGGTGGAAGAGGAGTACACGGCTCTTCTTGCCAACCAGACGTGGGACCTCGTGCCGCGTCCGTCTGGTTGCAATGTGGTCACTGGCAAGTGGATCTGGACGCATAAGCGTCGGGCGGATGGTACACTGGAGTGCTACAAGGCTCGCTGGGTTTTTCGGGGGTTAACCCAGCGGCCTGGTGTGGACTATGATGAGACCTTCAGTCCAGTGGTGAAACCTACTACTGTGCGCACGGTCCTCTCGCTTGCACTCGCTCGCTCTTGGCTTGTGCACCAGCTGGATGTGAATGCAGTTCTTCATGGCACTCTGTCGGAGACAGTCCACTGCTCTCAACCTGCGGGATTTGTGAACTCCAGTCGTCCAGACATGGTCTGTCGGCTCAACAAGTCTCTCTATGGTCTGAAGCAGGCTCCTCGGGCTTGGTATTCTCGGTTCGCCACGTTCTTGCTGACATTGGGGTTCACCGAAAAGTCTGACACGTCTCTCTTCATCTACCGCCGAGGGGATGAGACTGCCTATCTGCTGCTCTATGTCGATGATATTGTGCTCACAGCCTCCAGTCAGCAGTTGCTTCAGCGTGTCATCTCCTCTCTGCAGCAGGAGTTTGCTATTAAGGATTTTGGTCAGCTCCACCACTTCTTGGGCGTCATTGTTGAGCCTCGCACGTCTGGCCTTCTCCTTCACCAGCGGCAGTACGCACTCGATATTCTGGAGCGGGCTGAGATGACTGATTGCAAGCCCTGCTCCACTCCTGTCGACACTCAGTCAAAGCTCTCTGCTGATCTGGGTGATCCTGTGGCTGATCCTACTGCCTACCGGAGTCTGGCCGGTGCCTTGCAGTACCTCCCCTTCACCAGACCGGACCTAACCTACGCTGTTCAGCAGGTCTGTTTCATATGCATGATCCCCGGGAGTCACACCTTGCTACGCTGAAGTCTCTTCCGCTACGTCCGTGGCACTGTGGACCTCGGCCTGGTTCATCACCGCTCGTCCTCTGCTGAGCTGGTTGTCTACACCGACGCTGATTGGGCTAGCTATCCGGACTCTCGCCGCTCCACTTCCGGCTACGCCGTCTTCCTGGGCGGCAACCTGGTCTCCTGGTCGTCCAAGCGACAGCCGGTTGTCTCCCGCTCCAGTGCCGAGTCGGAGTACCGTGCTGTCGCTAACGGCGTGGCGGAGACGTTCTGGCTACGACAGCTCTTGGCGGAGCTCCACAGCCCGCTCGCCAAGAGCACGCTCGTCTACTGCGACAACGTCAACGCCGTGTATCTCTCCACTAACCCCGTCCAGCATCAGCGGACGAAGCATGTGGAGATCGACTTGCACTTCCTGCGCGACAGGGTCGCCGTCGGCGATGTTCGGGTACTCCATGTCCCGACCACCTCCCAGTTTGCCGACATCTTTACCAAAGGACTACCCTCCTCGACCTTCTCGGAGTTTCGCTCCAGCCTCAATGTAGCAGGTGGCTAGTTGTGGCTGCGGGGGGTATTTGCCATTTGTACTTTCTTCTTGTACAGTCTTGAACACCGCTGCGACGGTAGTTCCGACTGGGGGGGTGTTGGCTTTCTTGTTGTCCAATCTTGAACACTGCTGTGCCGGTAGTTCAGACTGTGGGGGGTGTTAGAGGCCCATGTATAAGAACTATATATCCCACTCTTCTAGGGTTTGGAGGAATACAAGCCATTATTCTCTCCTACAGAGTCGACCACACAAGGTATCAGCTACAAATTTCACGTACCTAATTATAAAGCACTCTTAAATTATTCACATCTGTAAATTTACTGCACCAGTTGGTCAGCAACAATCGTCTATTGATATTTTATATCCTTATGAAATTAGATGTTTGTAGTGCTTGCCAAGCTCCGCAAGTATTTGCAATACAATTTAGTATATGAAAAATGGTACAACAAAATTGTTCATGGAAAAAGGGAAATTTTATATTTTGTACAGAACTACAGATCCATAGTGTACACTTCAATCAATCTATTGCATGGGACATGACTAATATACACACCTACACACAAAGTGTACACTATATTTTAAAAACATTTTTGGTGAAAACTATCAAAAATTTTGTCTTCACCACATGATAAGCAAGTCACGCGACCATATTTTTGTTTTGATTAATTTTAGAGATAATTTCTCTATACTATTAAGCACATTGGCATTGGCAGGTGATATGGTACACAAAACAGCAAGGTCATTCCTTTATGAACTATGTGCTGCAAACTATTGGAAACCTCCCGAATTTGAGTTATGCAAAGATGAAGGACCAAGCCACCTTCGAAAGTAAGCTCATCTATAACTTGCTGACTATCGTTGAGCGAGAATTTATTAACTTGTATCCTTTACAATCAGAATTATGTCCTTGAAACTGGAATGTTGTATTTGTTCTAGTATCTATTAGAGTATATTTGGGATATCTCTACAAGAGGTAGGTTAGGATTGTATCCGGACTCTACTATACCGTAGGAGGCTTGCCCTCCAAGTCATGTACCCCAATATATACTGGCTTAGGCCTCAATGCAATATCAATCATCCATTACACCAATTCTATTATTCTACAGTATCATTAAAAGGTTTGTCTGCATACGAAGCCACTTGTACACCTGCATACAACTTAAAGCGCCACGGAGTGGTAGTTACTAGGTACCTGTAAACCTGGTCAAAGTTAGAGAAGTTTACCTAGGATAAAGTTAAAACGATCAACATTTTAGAATGGGAGGCAGGCGTAGTTTTGAGCTATATTGCTTGCGGCATTCACATTTCATCCCTTGTGACCGCACATCATTCTACATATGGGAAATGATGTCAAACCAAGTCGACCCATGATACATCCTTACATACTGTTGTTTACATGTGAAATGACGCTTGCAGGTTCACTTGCAAGGTCCTTGTTCAGATCATGGGACCTTCAGCGACTCTCTTGGAGTGCTTCAGCGATCCTAAACAACAGAAAAAAGCAGCGCAGGAGCATGCCGCCCAGGGGGCTCTGTGGTGCCTCAAGCAACTTGGATACCTACCAAAAGATGAAACTCGTGTATAGCAACATTTCAGATTTCTGTGGCCTCCAGTTACATAGATATGCCGATATATATTTCTTACATAGATAGGCCCCATGTAAATCTATTTGTTAAGATATGCTTTGTAGACTCGGGGAACATGCGTTCTGTTGAGAGATGTATGAATTGACAAATGCGCAGCTCACACTGTGTTATGTTGCCGTGTGACCGCTTGGATCAGAATTTTCCAGAGCGAAGAACATATACGCCACAAGTACATATTGTGTTTAGTTGGGTGGCTTAGGATCTGGCCAGGCTTATGTAGTGCAGCTTCTGTATTGGTTGCCTGAGTCGTACCTGAGTTAGCCAGGCTTAGCTAGCACGTGAAAATCAGCCGTGCTAGCTTGGCCAGGCTTGGACAAGCCTTTGATGGCTCCAGTAGTGCCTTGCCATCACCACCAGTGTGCGTACCTCCCTCGCACAAAGCGTCGGCACCAGTCCGGTCGAAATCCAAGCCTGCGCCACTGCAGTAAGAAGAGCCCCACCTCTTTGGAGTCTGGAGAGAACAGGGAGGTATCAATCGGAGCAGAAGGAAGGTGCTGATGCTTGGGAATTTTTGGGGCAGGATCAGGTGAACAAAGAAGAGCAGAGGGAAGAGGCGATCAATTGCTGGCTCTGTGGGGGCAGATGCCATCAAGACGCTCGAGAGAATGTCCCACCATGCCGCCGGGGCTGCGAAAAGAACTAATGATGATGCAGCACTCAAGGCCTTCGATGTAGTGGCGAGGAGGACGCAGCAGCAGCACTCGGATATCGGGATATGGTCATGTATGGCATGGTAAACTCACCATGTAGAAGAAGAGGTGACTAAACAACGCAAGCCAATCAACCAAACACTAGCTTCGCAAGTCGCAAGCCAGGCTAATCCTAAGACAGTAACCAAACACAAGCGTCAAGTGCTGCTACAGCTCACGTTGCCGTTGGGGAGGGAGTGGGTTACCCACACCCACACCCACAACTTATCCATCCCTAATTAATCCATAATTAAAAGAGTAGATAATTGTCCAATGGAAATGGATAATCCAATGGGTAGACAATAAGCATGTTGATTGTAATGGATCTCACATCAAGAGCCGGATCTTAAAAATAAAATCTCGCGTTCACAGTATAAAATTTTATCGAAATTGACTGAAATTTATCGAAGATGACTCAGTATGATCTGCAGCTACTATGTGCAAAGCAGTGTGGCTAGACCTATATGTGGGCCCTACGTCAAGTGCTGGACTCTAAAAATAAAACATCGCGTTCACATTATAAAATTTTATCAAAATTGACTGAAATTTGTTGGAGACGACTCAATATAACCGACAGCTACTCTGTGCAAAACAGTATAGCTACATATACACGTGGGCCCATGTCAAGAGTGAAGCTACGGAACATAAGAGGATATATAAGAGAATAGAAAAGAACTAACTAATGGGTACGTGGGTAAAACGGGTATTATCCATATATACTCTACCTATATCCAAGTTGAGATGAATAACTCATATCCTACCCAAATATAACGGGTATGAATTTGGATAAGGGTAGTGGGTACCCAATGACAACTTGAGCTACAGCCGGGCCAAAACTAGCCAAGCTTAGACTAAGGGTCCATTTGGTGTTAGCTCCGGCTGGGCGGAGCCGCACCAAACGCCCGTTCTGGTGAAGCTTCTGCGCGGCGCACTGGAAAAGCCGGAGCCTGTTTTGCACTTTTGCTGGACGCTAGGCGGAGGCGGTGGAGCTAAAAAAAATTGGCTCCCTTCCAAACGGCCCATAACCATAAGCCAGGCAATCAATCACAATGTCCGCAGATGAGGGTCGTTTGCGCAAACTCTGATTCTCATTGTGGGTGCTTAGCATAGAGAGACGAGCATTATTAGACTATCCGCATTCATCATATTCTAATTCTATCATCTAAAAGGAATATTCAGTCCTAATCATTAAGATTCTTTCTTCTATACTCATTTCTTTCGCACTCATCATACTCTATATCTCGTACTCTATATCCTAGTCATCAACATACTTTATTCAGATCTACTCTACCAATCCATCTATAGCGGCTGACGAGTGGGACCCACCCGGCTCAACCCCTCTCCCCCCTACCTTTTTCTCTCGGCCCGTGGCGGTCCTTACTCCATCCCGACGGCGGGCCTCCTCCCCATCTCATGCCGGTCCTCCTCCTCCCCGGCGGCCCTCCACGCGCCGGCTTTCCTCCTCCCTGGTGGCAGGCCTCCTCCCCGCACCGTCCCTCTCCTCGATGGCCGAGCTCCCCCACACCGTCCCACTCCTCGATGGCTGAGCTCCCTGTGCCGGTCCTTGATGGCGCAGGAGCTCCACTTTGGGGCCGCCAACATGGTGGGGTAGAGGTCAACAGGCCAGCAGCGGAGGAGCTGGCAACCCGGCGCACAGCGAGACGGGGCTGGCGACGACGGTGCACATCGAGGCGGGCCACCATGGCGCACAGCAGCGGACGTCGAGGCGGGGCGGGGCGGGGCGCGACACGAAGGAGGAAGGGGGCAAGCAGCGTTAGGAGGCGGACCGGCACCACATCAGCCCTATAGCGGAGCTCTGTACCTGCACTGGGAATAGAGGAATCTGGGAGCTATGCTTGTTTAGCGGGCGTCTCCCAGTCCCTCGGTGTATTTTACACACTATATGCGTACTGCAGGTCCATTTGCCTGGCGACAGTGCGAATAGCCTTATAGCGAATAAACCCTTTGTTAATTGCATATAATTAGGCGTTTACCTCGTGGCAGGTACGGTTAACCAGTCTGTCTCCGTGCGTGCAGCTACGCCACCCTGCACCTCTGCACCCCCTTGTGGCAGGGACCTGAGCCTGCTTTCCGTTCACCCGGCTCGGGGTCAGCCCATAGTCACAAAGATTCAGGCTCGATGGGGTCGAGGTACCGAAGCGTCTCCTCATAAGAGAAGATTTAAATGTGATACAAATATCAGTCCTAGGAGGCTGATAATATATTTATTATATCAGATGGTACATCACTGTACAACCATGTGCGGTAATGGGCAATGAAGCACCACTATCGCGAGGATAACCACTAAAACCCAAACAACGATATTAACTACGAAGAGGTCATCAGAGTCTTGCGCCATACGGAGCTCCTGCGGGTGACCCTATCCACAGGCAAGGTTGGGTGCAGAACAGAACCCCTACTCAACGTCTTCGGGAACGAAGTCTGGATCTTCCTCTGTAAAAATTAGAAGAGGGGGGTGAGTACAAACATACTCAGCAAGTCCAACCACACCCACGGGGGGTATAAACAGAATATAATACACAGAGTAAATCAAAGATAAGGCTAGAGTTTAATTTGCGGAAAGCTAATTTTTATGCATGGGTTCATTTGAAAGAAAAGGATTTTCAAAGCAATTTTCTCGTACCGAGTAACACGTAGGGTTGATCCACACAGGATCCAAGTTTTAAATTGCTACCGGACTCCTCATCCACCGTAGCACATGGCACAGCTGCCGGACACTTTTCCCAAAACAACTCACGCCAACCCAACCATTCCCAGAAGAAACACTAGTTGTGTGACCAAACCGTAACTCGTCCAGTACCGTGGGCACGGCTATTCGAATAGATTTTAACTCTACAGAGGTGTGCAACTTTACCCACAAGCGGGGTACCACAGCACGATCACCTTAGTGTCGGTGCAGATCCCAACAAAATTATTACCCACCTTAGCTAGACCTGACTAGCCACCACGGGATCCACCAAGGGGCCATTGACCTATCTTCGAGGTTTAACCGGGGCATAAGTCACACAGAGCTTATACCTTCTCCTTGATCACCCGTTGCTCTCAGCTCTCCTGATTGCTATTAGACTAATTAGTGGGTTTTATGCTAAGTCGTTGCCCATATAACGGTCGAGTGGTTTGCACGATAGTGGAGTTAGGCAAGATGACACACCAACTCGGTCCTTAATTGTGATGAAATGGATATCTCCCAACCTTGCTCAACCACATAGGTACGAGCACACCATTCGGCAATTCACACAGAAATGCCATCCATCCTGTCTAAACTCATCTTTCGAAAATTCTACATTTTTCCTTCCCACACACTCACACATTTTCCTTTTATAAAACAAGTTGTACCGTGTTTAAGGTCCTAAGCGTTCTAGCAGCGATTAACGTCCAAACAAATCACATTCAGACATTAATCTAGGTGGTCAAGGAATGGTTATAGCAAATCAAGGGGTGGCTATCTAACCATGTTTTCAGCAGTCAAAACATATGCAATTTTGTAAAACAGGTCAATAGGTTGTGTTTATAAAATTGGGACGAAACATGCATCAAAGGATGAGATTGAACTTGCCGTTCTCAAAGTCTTCCGGGAAGTCCTGATCGAGGTACTGTCCTTCGGGTTCGGGGTCGCGGTACTGGTCCTCGCACACTTGCTCGCGGTACTGCTCGTCGACGGGTTCTCCCTCGTTCACACCGTGATCTATGACCCACATATTCAAACACACAATAAAGAAAAAGAAATAAAGAAATAAAGATTTTATCGTTGAGCTCGAATCAGGAATAAATTAGGAAACGATGGTAGAAGGAATATTTTTGGGAGATTTTTTATAGCATGGTCGGAATAATATAGGAAACGGTGTGGTAAAGTTTCAGGACGATCGAAGGATTTTTGGCGCATGAAATGATAAGTTAAAAGAGTGTTTACGGGCTAAACTAGAATCTAAGAACCTATCTGTAATTATTTTTGGGAGTGATAGGGCTTGATTAGAATTTCTGAAAATATCAAGACTGCCCTAGAAAATAGGTACAACAGCTATTGTATGAGTTTTTAGGAATTTAGGAAGAATTGGGTGAAACGGAGTTGAATTGAGTAAGATAATATAGGTATAAGATTGGGTGCTTAAATAATTTTGAAAATGGATTAACATAATTGGGAGAGAGCTGCACGGTTTATGGCAGCATCGCAGGACTTGGCTTGTGTTGGTTGGGCCTTTTTGTTTTTCTGGGCCGGTGGTGACGTATGGAACCGTAAAGCCCATGAGCTTTTATTTGCCCACGGGAAAGGGGGTAGGAGGACGACGTCATCCTCAGGCGGCGCCGCCGTGGGCAGTCGCCGGCTCTTGGCTGGAACGGCGTTCCCGGCCTCCGTTCTCGGAGCCAAGGGCATGGGGAGAGAGAGGAAGGCGAGGGGGTTCTATTTTGGTGACTCCGGGCATGGGAAATGGAGGTTGGCTATGGCAGCCGCGGCAGCCATGGCTATGGAGTCCCGGAGCTCGTGGGGAGCTCTGCTTGGGCAGCGAGAAGGGCTGCCGCGAGTTGGGGCAGGTAGAGGAAGGTGTGGAGGTGCTCACCTTGAAAGAAATCCAACCAAGATGGCCTAGGCGAGTAGATCGACGGGAGTGCTCTGCTTTTGGGGAAGAAACAGAGGAGAAATTTGAGCGAGGAGGAAGTCGGGCAGCGCAGCTGGGAGGCTCGGAGGGCTTGCGATGGTGGCGGAGAGCAGACTGGGGCGCCTTTTATAGACGAAACGAGGCGGTGGAGGAGGGGGCCCGCGGTGGTGGCCGACGGGCAGCTCTGCAGTGCGCCTTCAATGGCGTGGGGGCAGCTCCGGCTGCTTGCGGGCGTCGCGGAGCGACGCGGGCGTCGAGGGCGACGGCGTGCAGGGGCGGGTGGTGCGCGTCGACGGTCTCGACGTGGAGCAGCTTGATGTGCGGCTAGGCGTGCCTCAGCTTGCTGTGCTTGGGAGCTGAGCGAGCAGTGCGGGGAGGGGCGCACGCTGTGACCGGCCGGCGAGCATCTCGCGGCCATTAAAGGAGCTCGGCGTCGCGGAGCGGCGGCGCGAGCGGCGAGGCGGCATCTGGGTGACGGGACGGCTCGGGCAGGCGCGAGCGGCGCGGCGGGCATCCGGGGCGCATGGAGCGCGTGGAACAGTGCCGAGCGTGCTGCGCCGTGGGCGTACAGGGGCCTCGTGTTGGCAGCGTTCGTGGTGCATGGCGAGGCATGGCGTGTGAGCTTGCATGCGGTGTTCGTGTGTGCTGCTAGAGCTTGGAGATGAGAGGTGACAAAGGGAGGTGGCGTTTGTGCATTGCAGCATTGCCGTTAATTAGCGAGGAGGCACCAGCAGCAATATGGTTTGCATGAACGCGCTTGCATGCTGAATCGTGCATTACTCTGATGCTAGTGTGTGTGTGTGCGTGCTGCTTGGCTTGCTGGCTCTCAAGTGTATTTTGCTTGAGGTCTGAACGTGGGAATAGACAGGAAGGAGAGATAGCAAGAGAGATTGTATTAGGAGGAAGAGGATTGGTGCATTGATAGATTGAAGGGAGAAAATAATTAGATGGATATAAGATGGAGCTTAAATGGTAAGAGAGTCGAGCTCAAGAGATAAATTTTGTAATATGTTTTGAAAATGATTTTTAGCGAGAGATTTTGGTTAGTGAATTTCAAGGATGTTACAGGTACGGAGTCGAGTAACGAGATAAGGTCCTTGTAAGAGGTTTTTACAAGACGAAAACGAAAACGATCCCGCATTTTCGGAACGGGATCGGTATTTCCGGATCGAGCAACGGTATTCTCGACCTCAAATCCTATGACTATGGGTCAGCCAGCACCACTCCCTACCACCACCCACCACCAACAACAACCGCCGGTCCGAGTCACATTATTTTTGGAGAGGTAATGGGTTATCCACGTCCATACCCATAAATTATTCATTCCTAATTAATCCATCTTCAAATGAGTGGATAATTATCCAACGAGTATGGAAATTGAAACAGTATAGCTATTCACACTATAAAATTGAAACAGCGTTCACACTATAAAATTTTATCGAAATTGATTTGTTGGAGATGACTTAATATAACCGACAGCTACTCTGTGCAAAGCAGTGTAGCTACACTTACACGTGGGTCCCACGTCAAGAGTGGAGCTGCGGAACACATTAGAATAGAAAAGAAAAACTAACTAACTGGTATATATGTGGGTGAAATGTGTATTATCTATATATACCCTACTCATATCTAAATTGAGATGGGTAATCCAGACCCTACCCAAATACTACGGGTACGGATTTAAATAAGGGTACCGGGTACCCAACGACAATTTAACCCGAGCTACGAGCATAGGCAGATCTAGAGGGTGGGCTGGGCGGGCCCAGCCCACCCTATGAAACGGCCCAATTGCTTTTTTTCATCTAAAGCGTCAACACTCAGCACATCTATGGTCCCACCTAGGGGTTAAATAGGTAACTCTTCTTAGGTCTTCTCCAGTCGTGGATGCGGTGCACCCAGGAAACACGGGGCCATGTAGGTTTTTCCAAAACTGACTCCTTCTCCGGTGGCCGCACCCCACAGCGCACCTTCCCCCACTCTTTTCTCTCACATCTCGCTCGTCCCTGGCAATCCAGCGCCACCACCAGTGAAGCCTGTTCTTTTTTAGTCGTGAGGAACCGGTGCAAAGATTGCGTGTGGTTCCTCTCTCTCTCCTCGAAGGTGCGCTAGCTGCAGTCGTTGCCTCGATTCCTCCGTTGCCACCTGAGATGAAGGTGCGGCCACTGCAGGAGGCCTTAGGTCCAACTATGTCCACGTAGAATTGGAGATGCACCGAAGAGCATTGCTAGCAGTTTCCCAATTATTCTTTTTTAATAATTGATATTGAAAATATCTCAATAAAAAAAACTTGACTTGCGGGGGTGAGACCGCCCCCACGGCATTGTTTGAGAGGTAGAATGACCTTCTCATAGCAGGCCAAGAAAACCCCCGAACCCCTGCCCCACCCGTACACGGGGGCCCGTCGCCTTATGAGTTAGACCGGGCTCCACAGTGCTTTGGACGTGGGACAAGCGAGGGAGTTTTTTTAATCCCAGAGCTGAAATTCGCCCCCGAGGGGATCGAACCCAGGACCTCTGGGGAGTGCCTCCAGCGATGCTACCACTACGATAGCAGGCCTTTGGCAAATGTCCCAATAAAAATTTTAAGATCGTTGGGGGACTTATTTTTGCAGTCACCTAATAACCTTCTTTCAATCCAACAATTTTATTGGAAGAGCCACAACTCCCTTTTATTTAGGGAGAGTTGGAGTAAATTATTAGGCTGTCTTAATAATTATTGGGAACAAAAAAAAGATTTTAAAAAATTGTTGGAGCTTTTTTTCTTATCTAGTACGTATTCTCTTAATATGATATTAATATGATAGTTGGATTGGAAATTTAAGGGATCTCCCACCGCTCTGGCGCCCAAGCCAAATCAATCAGCCTCGTTTTGCCGTTTACCTGACTGACCGCTCCCTCGCGGCCTCGCGAGCTGCTCACGAGTCACGACTCGACTCGCGTAGGGTTAGGCCTTGGGGCAGTGGCGGCGCCAGGGTATGCCCTGTATGCGTAGCCATACCTAGGATTTGGGGAAAATACTAATACATATACATAGATGTATACTACCTCTTTCATCCTACAAGGAGTGTAGTTTTAGAAAATTTCAGACGCATTACTCATTCGAAGAAATGACTTTGTTATCCCTAATTACTTCTACTAATTGTGATTGAAAATCATGTTATTTATTTTGTTTTCTGGATTCTCAATGAATGTATACACATTAAAACTAGAAAAGTAATATCTGATTGGCTCTATATGTTTTTTTATTCAATATTTTCTTGGTACTTGGTATTGCTTTAATTAGACGGATCTCGTAACAAGCTAAAATTGTACTCTTTGTGGAATAAAATTTAAAAGCCAAAAACTACACTTATTTTGAGAAGGAAAGAGTATCATATACAACTTACGGTCCCAAGTCAACAAAGCCCATCTAAAAAGTCTAAAATGCAAAAGAATTGCTCTCTCTGTCTCTATGCTTACGGCTCGCCCTGAGCCCTCGTCCCCCGGCTCCGCGTTCGCTCGAGTGCACCTCCAGCCCTCGGCTCTTGGCCCTCGGCCCTCGGCCTGTCCCCCAAATCGGCACTCCAGCAGTGGCAGACCACAGGTGCCTCGCCACACCAGCGCCAGCGCCCCAGCACCAGCACCAAAAAGGTTGGCATAGATTATTATTATAAATTTATTATGGTTGTAATAACTTACTTGTCCATTATATTATGTATTAGCTTCAATTTTTTTATGTTCGGCATACCCAGCCGCCTGGCTCCGCCACTGCTTGGGGGCGGGCTGCGGGCGGCCGGCGGCCAGCGGCCAGCGAGCGGCGGCCGGGCAGCAGGTTCCGGGCAGCGCTGCTACGAGCCAGGACTGCTACGAGCTGCTACTGCTAGGTGCTAGCGGCTGGTGGCGCCCGCACATCGCCCAGGACCGGGAGCACGCGGGTGCGGGCGGCGGCCGGCGGCGTGCCGGCGTCAGGACTGGGCGGCGTCTCCGCGCCTGCGGAGGGCACTGCCGCACGGAGGCTGGAGGCGGAGCGCGTGCCGCGGCCTGCGATCTGCGACTGCAAGGTAATTAGCTTCCATCTTGCTGCCTGCACAGTTGCCCTGCGAGTTCTAGTCTTCTAGATTGGTAGCCCAATTAATCATGGTAAAATTAATAGTTGGGGTTTCTAGTAAGCGTCGTGACATGATTCGAAATATTAATCTTCAAAATATCTTGAAAGCAATTGAATGTGGTGAACTACAAACTGGAAAGGGGTTAAATCAAGAGAAAGGCTACGTCTGGTGAGACTCAATGGGGCTCTCATTAAATTAAGAGAAAGGTTTAGCAATTATGAGTTTGAAGATATTTGTAAGACATTTTACTAAGCCATTGTGGTATTTAATTTTTTTTTTTTTGCCTTGTTGGACCACCCTAACATCAGATCCTAGATTCGCCAGTGCGAGGGGTTTAGGTTCTGGTGCGTCGGGATCCAGGGACTGGATGGCGGCGGCAACGGAGGATCTGCGGCTCGTGGAATCCCCCCCTGGGGTGGAAAGCGCGGGAGAGATCGACGGCACTATGGGGGAGCACGGGCGGCCGCGAGGCGACGACGACGAGGAGATCCTGCAATTCATGGACTCGGTGGACGGCTACCTCGTCCTCATGGACTCCCTCTCCTCCGCTCTTCGTCAGGTACTCCACTAGCTACTATTGTTGTCCGGTCCAGCCTTGCACGATCTATGGTGCATCGTTGATTAAGCGAAATACATTGACTCCAGTGAAGTACTAATCGATCAGTTCAACGAGAAAGAAGTGTTTTTATGAATATTGCCAAATCCTTAAGTAGAACATGTCTCTCATCCTAGCATGTAGCAATAGTTTCATGATGTTTTGGTAAGACCATTTTAACATCAGCTGTGGTTACTCTGTGATTGGTGTGAATTCGTAGTGCTCTATCCTTTTTTTCAGTTACCTCGCATTGTGTATATGTTGCACTATCATCTGCATCCCTACTTAATTGTAGTGCCCTGCAAGAAATCCAGATCCAAATCATACATCTTTATCGACAATATTCAAAAGCTAGTTCCTTCTATGCGATGTTCATTGGGCACTATCTGTGTGGTGCTCCTTCATATTTTTAGCTTTTTTGGCTTGTAGATCAATATGCACCAAGTCATCTTGCTGTTTCAGTACTGATTAAACATGAATATTTTTGTTCCTAGGGGTGGCTCGATATGGCAAGTGCTCGCCATTCTATGGGCCCATCACGTGTTTCAAGTACACTGTTTGATCATAAAGAACAGTCTGCTGCCACTAAGCTGCAAGTTGTTGATCATTCTGGCCTGGAACCATCAGGTAAATTACTATCTATCAGCATTGAAGAACCACTACTAGATTTTAGAAATACTTTTCTTTTCTCTTGAATCTGGTTCCTGGTTTGTTTCATTGAAGTTTACTTCAAAGAAAGCTAGAAGGGCACATTGATACATAAAGTGCAAGCTGTTTGCTACAGTTGTTAAATCATAATTAGTAAAATATTCTTCAATCATATTTCAGAGTCGAAACCACACTTTGCCCTATCGAAGTTGTCTTTGCAAGAAGAATGTAACTCCACCTATGATGTCACTGAGCAAGCTAGTACTGAGCCAAAGTTGAGGCATCGAGGATCAGCTACTACCCCGGGTATTAGAGTGTGACATATTTCTACTCCCTGTTAAGTAGCAAATGCGCTGATTAAATCTATTTGCTTGACTCAACCTCTTGTCATGAAGATGGAAACCATGAAAGGGATGCAACCACATCAGATTCATCTACTGGTGCTGACACTAGCAGTCATGTAAGTTTTTTTTCTAAAACTCTATTTCTTGAAACTTGAGGCTATGATATCAGATAGTGAAACGTTGCTTGGAGGCAACAAAAAGATACATCGCTAGTAATGGGAAATGCCAAAACTAAAAGTTTTTTGTGCTTGAGTGGTGAACTTCACCCCTGGTATGCTTGATTCAAGATGTCGTTGGTATGACTTCAATACTACAGAAATTATGTATTTCAGTAGACTAAATACATAGCTGCTGAGGTATCATAAAGCTGCATTTTGGGATAGTGAATAAGGAAGCTGTACTATACTTCCTGTACTTTCACATTTATCTATTCCCATTGTGGCCATTTTGTACTTTAGGTACGAAAAGCGAGATCAAAAGCACTATCAGTCTTTGGAGCATTGGTTTCTCCAAAACTGCGAACAGCCCAAATTTCATTTGAAACAGGTTTGATTTTTATTACAGAAGCTTATCCAGTCTCATATATGTTTTGATTTAACTGTACCCTTATTTTGATGCAGCGCTTGAATTGATTGTAGAGCTGGCGAATTCAAGGTCGAATATGCTTGCAAGTTTCTCCCAGTTAAAAGAGTAAAGCTTTGTTTTTGATTTGAGGTTTTGTACACTGGACAACATCAATAATCATGGGATTCGAGCAACTGTAAACTCAAAATCTGGAATGCAGTATATTTTCCAGGCAGCATGAATATTTGTTGTGTAGCTCATTAGCTGTAACCTAAGACAAACATTGTGGTCTGCGTGCCCATAACCTCACTCCCAGCATAGAAGAACGAGCAGAACAATGGGATGACTAGAAGAGAATTCAATTTCCTGAAACTATTGGTCCGCACGCAGCAAAACTCGTTGCTTGGCCTTGGACAAACGAAGGGCTAATAACTGTGAAGTTTATCCTGACGATTGCACCCCCCCCCCCCCCACCCCCACCCCCTCTTTTTTTTTGGAAAGGATCTCACCCCAATTTTGATGTGGTGCAAGCATGATAAAAACAAAACAAAGGTCATGCCCTGAAGGGTTACTTTTCTCGGCTTAATGTATTCTTCTTTTCTACAAATTAGATTATTTATTTTTCTGAACCATCACTTCAAATCGAAAAAGAGGACCTGAAACCAAAAATCAATATATAATTTTGAATATATATTCAACAGACCAGGCATACACCCTACGGAAATAGGTTTGGGCAAGATGACCAAGTGCCTTGGGATCTCAATCCAATGGTGAAAAAATAATGCTCGCTTGTAGTTTCATCACTTTAACCAAACACTAAACATGCATATTCCATTCTGTTCATACAAACATGGTTCTATCACATTTCTCTGTTCGGCTGGCTGTGGGTGGTGGCTGGAGCTGTTTTACTGTGAGAGAAAAGTACTGGTAGCTGGTGCTGATTTGGTGTGAAAGAAAAGCACTGCTGCTTGTTGCTAGCAGAACAGAGCCGATTGAAAACTTAGGAATTTCTAGCAACAGAGCACTTCAAACGGGACAGTCTTCAATTCTTCATGTAGTTATGCACTATCACTGCCCACAATTCAGCGTTTCTGCAAGTCATCTCATGACCATTCTCATCATTCCCTAGTCCACTTCAGCAGCCAGTCTCATAAATCCAAACTGAATTAGTGTCCATGTGTCTTGATCAATTTCAAAACATGGTCTGTTGTTCCATCAGAAGCAGTGAATCCACACACGTTGAGGAAATAATATGGCAGCGAAAAGTGAGTCGTGCGCAACGCGTCGACTCCATCCAAACGCTAGATTCTGTGCAGTTCGTCAGTCTTATGAATTTTATAAACATGGGATGTGTGTTGGGTGTTGACGTTGGCCATGCATTTTGGTCCGTTGAAACGGCGGTTGAAACTGCTATGATCTGGTTGTGCCTTGCTCTTTACAGTTACGAAGGAAGTGGGGCAGCCTAGTGTTAGTGCCAGCTTCAGTTTCAGTGTTTAGAATGTGGCGAGGAAGTAAAAGTGGTGGTATTTGGGCTCCAGTTACGAACAAAATGCAGCCTTTTCATACACTGAGTTACTGACAGTCATCTACAGGCTTGAAACCATTGCAGCAGGTATTGCTGTTTGATTGGTATGACTATTTCATAACAGCAAAGGTTACTTGTCGATACGCTTACAGCTCTGTATCAGACATGATCGAATCTGAATGGCATACTACATACAGGTGCTACCTTCCTTGAAAATGCTTCAGACTTTGTGAACAATGTCCAGACTGAGATTCAGGTGGCAGGTTGAAGCCGGCGGTCAATTCACCAAGGAGGTGTGGACGCCGCCGTGGCGGCGCGGTACGACGCCGGCCGCAAGGTGCATCGCGTACTGGCGGACCTACTTGCGCTGCCTCGACCGCGTTCGTCACCATCACACCGAGGAGCAAAACGTGCACGCGATCATCGCCTGCGGCCGACCGGGCGGCTGCCTGCCGGGGTCGCGCGTGCGGCAGAAGCGGCTCCGATCCGCCAGGTGCCCGTCGCGACGTCGACCTCGAGGAGCCGGCGGCACGGCACGGGACGAATGGCCGCGCCGCAGAGGCGCGGCGTGCTCTGAGGCGGCACGGGACGAATCCGCCCGCCATGATCGCCGCGGCGAGCTGCGCGGCTGCCGGCATGCGGGTGGCGCGCGGGGAAAGGAGGGGGGGGGGGGGGGGGGTGTTGTGGATAAAGCAAGTCAATCTCGACCGGTCAAGTAAGATCCAACGGTACGCTAAAAAAAAAAGTAAGATCCAACGACAGCATCCAGGGGTGGACGGTATTTCATTTACCGTCCACCCTTGGTCTCGGTCCGCCTCTCGACACCGTCCCCCTAGCCGACAGTCCGCCACCATCGTCGACGGCGACAACGCCGGCACGCCGTCGTGACTCGTGTGCTCCGCCACGTGAACGCTCAGAGGCAGGAGCTCCGCGAGGCCTCTACTTTCTATGGACCGTCCATCGGGCCCGGTGCCCCTGCCACTCCGGATGAGGCAGCCGACTGCGAGCCGCCGTCGCCATGGCGCGGTTCGACGCCGACGGCCAACCGCGAGCTGAAGCGTGTGCTGGTGGACCTGATGGCCTGGAAGGCGTTCCACAGCGAGGCGATCAACGAGCGCCTGATGATCATGTATGCGACGAACCGGCTACCTTGACCTTGCAGCCGGACCAGGCGCCGCTGCCGCCGAGGTGTTCCCGGCTTCCCGCTGCCGGACTTGCGGCGTTGTGCACCCTGGAGGACCTATCGGTGTGCCGGCGCGGCAAGACGGGACAAGTGCCGCCGAGTTCGCCGCTTTGTGCTTCGAGGCTGGCTGGCCGCATGCGGCGAATTCCGTGTTCATTGGCAGTTCAACATAAATTGAGAATCGAACTAAGAACTAACGATGATTGGATTCAACATGACCTTGTGTAACTGCACTATCAGAAACCTCAGACTCAACACAAGTTCGAGAACTGATGTGGCAAGAAAATTCAGAGGAAAACCGAATTCAACATAATATGACATGGCTGGTCTTGAAGGATTCCGAGTTTCAGGCTTTCAGCGTTAGCTTGGACGAAGTGCTGATCACTTAGTCATCGCGTGGATGCATCATGCATCCTAGGTCTCTGATCTGATCTGATCTGACTTAGTCATCTTATATTCAGTACTGATGCATCACTTGTTAGCAGCTATTCAATTTGCACCGCTAGTTTAGCAGCTAGTTACTACATAGATTGAAATTAAATTAATCGATGCACTTTCTTTTCTAGATTAAATTAAATCGGTCTGAGATAGGAGAAGAGGTTTCAGCAAGACACACAGCAATCACAGGTAGTGCCATCCCAGCCACTGAAGTCGGCTATAGGCAGCTTGCATCATCATCGATCTTCTGCCAAGACTGAAACGACACAGCACCGGCACCGTCCACCTCCGCCCGCGCGTGGTGGAAATACAGAAGGAACCAGCACGACGCCGTTGGCGAGAGTGCTTGCGCGATGCGATCCGTGCTCGCACGCACGGGCAGCCGCGCAGTGCCGCGCCAAGGCGGACGACGCGTACGCACGAAGCACCCGCGGCACAGGTCAGGAGGGCCGAGGGCGGCGCAGGGCGCTCCGGCCTCCGGGCGACGGCGCCACGCACCCGCTGAAGCTTCTTCTTGTCACCAATGGTGCCCGCCCGCCGCCACCTCGAAGCACACCTCACGAATCACGACCTCGCCCGCGCTTGTTCCATCTTGCTGCGCCGCCAAGTCCACCGACCACCGGCGCGCCCTGCATCTCGTGGTGGTCGGCGTGCAACCGCGCCACCGCGTCGATGAAGATTACACACCAAGGAGAGAGCGGGAACGCAGAACACTCCACGCGCCATCCTGAACCCATCTTCTGGAGCTCTGCGCAGTTCTCGCGAATGGATGGCGCCGAGGTGTGGTGCGCGACCGCCCTGGCGGGCATGGCCTTCCAGAGCCGGGCGGAAGGGACTGTATGGAGGGGCGCAATACGGGTCCAGACTCCAGAGGACTTGCCGGCGTGGTTGCCGGCGTCGAGAGTGGCGGCCAGGTGGGCGACGGCGCGAGGCGGACTGACCCAACGGGGGACGGTAAATCAAATACCGTCCGGGCTGGACGGTAAACCAAATATCGTCCACCCTAGGTGATATATTAGCCGTTCGATTGGACTTGAGCGGCCAAGATCCGCGGTGGGTGTCCCGGCCCTGGTCGCCGTGTGGCGGCGCGCCATGTCGGCCGCCTCAGAGTCCGAGCGGGCCCTTGTGGTTTGGTTCATACTAGTGATTAGCACGCGTATTTTCTGAAGAAAAAAAATATCGTATATATGGAGTACTAAATTAAGTATATTTGCAAAATCTTTTCAGAGATAGGGTAACTTTTCACGACGAATCTAACGATGGTAATTAATTCATGATTGGCTATAGTAATGCTACAATAATCATTTTTTAATTATGAATTAATTATTATCATTAAATTCGTCGCGAAAAATTACACCATCTCTGAAGAGGATTTTGCAAATAGAATTCATTTAACCCGCTATGCGTGTAAAATTCTTTTCCTAGAATAGTCTAGAATAGCAAACCAACAGGGCCTAAGTCCAATCCCGTCTCGTGCTGGTGCTGGCAGGTTCATCCTGTGTCTTGCGGTCTTGCCCGTGCCGCCGCCTGGGCCGATGTTGGCGGCGCATGCCTGCCTGCCTGGAACTCGAGCAGCTTCTGCCGTGTGCAAGTCCCCTGCAGCCCAGCCGGGCAGGCTTCGGATGGTAGAAGACCATAGTCGATGACGCGCATGTTTTGCACCTTGCGTTCGGCGTCGGACTCGGACCGCGCCACCGCGACAGCCTACATGCACCTTGCGCTCCGGCGACGGCGCCGGCCGCCTCATGGCGAATCGGCTTCCGCTTCACCGGCTCTGCCCCCCTACCGCTCTTCGCCGGATCCACCTGCGGTCGCCGGCGCGGCGGCCCCGGCGCCGGGGAGTTCGTCGTGTGCTGCGGCTGGCCGGTGCTCTGCTTCTGGCCGTTCGTGAGAGGGCTCACCGGCAAGAGCCAAGAGGAGCTACGGGATGCCATGGAGCGTCAGGATCAAGGCCGCTCTGCTCGTGGCCGCACGAGGAATTAAAACAGGCGTCCGGTTTGGCTTGGCTCCTCTGAAGTTTTGATCAGAACTGACGATGGTCGATGGGGCTGGTAAAAGAAGCTGAAACCATTTGATTTGAGAAACATGCCTGAAATTCCTTCCATTCATCAGTGCCACAGCAGGTTTTGCATCAGATTGTACCTGCATGATTTGCACAGAATTCTTGCATGGCCGCCAATTCCAGAGATTGAGCGGAGGCCGGAAAGAAAAGGCAGAACTGGGCCCAAGTGATCCACTGACTCAATCACGCAAAAGCCCAGGGTCGCACGTGTGTTAGAAGCGACTCCGATCCGCTGCTAGACGCGCGTGGCGACGTCGACCTCGAGGACCCGGCGGCGCAGCACGGCATGGCACCGGACGAGCCTACAAAGATCGCCGCGCCGCGGAGGCGCGGCGTGCACTGAGGCGGCCGCGGTACGGGACGAATCCGCCATGATCGCCGCGGCGAGCTGCGCGGCTGCCGGCATGCGGGTGGCGCGCGGTGAAAGGGGGGGCGGCCCTTTTGTTGATAAAGCAAGTCAATCTCGACCGGTCAAGTAAGATCCAACGGTTAATAAAGCATCCAGGGGTGAACGGTATTTCATTTACCGTCCACCCTTGGTCTCGGTCTGCCTCTTGACACCGTCCACCCAGCCGCCAGTCCGCCACCACCATCGTCGACGGCGACAACGCCGGCACGCCGTCGTGAGCTCCGCACGTGATTAACGCTCAGAGGCAGGAGGCCCGCGAGGTCGCTGTGCTTGCTATGGGCCACGCATCAGGCCCGGTGCCCCTGCCAACTCTGTACGAGGCAGCCGACCGCGAGCCGTCGCCATGGCGCGGTTGGACGCCGACCGCGAGCTGAAGGGTGTGCTGGTGGACCTGCTGGCCTGGAAGGCGGCGTTCCACAGCAAGGCGATCAACGAGCGCCTGATATTCATGTGTGTTTCGAGGCTGGCTGGCCGCATGCGGCGAACGGCCGGTATTCGGGAAGACATGGGCGAAGTAGCAGCGAATTCCGTGTTCATCGGCAGTTTCAACATAAATTGAAAATTGAACAAACGATGATTGGATTCAAGTACTCAACATGACTTTGTGTATCAGAAACCTCAGACTCAACACAAGTTCGAGAGCTAATATGGCAAGAAAATTCAGAGGAAAACCGCACCAGTGTTCTATATAAAATAACATGACATGGCTGGTCTTGAAGGATTCCGAGTTTCAGCGTTTGCTTTGGACGAAAAGCTGATCACTTTGCCGTCGCGAGGGTGCATCCTAGGTCTCTGATCCGACTTGGCAAAAAGATGTGGGCGCTGCAGAGAAATTCTTAGTCAGTACTGATGCACTTGTTAGCTCTTCAATTGGCACCGCTAGTTTAGCAGCCAGTTACTACATAGATTGACATCAAATTAATCGATGCACTTTCTTTTCTAGATTAAATCGGTCTGAGATAAACGCAGAGGTTTCAACAAGAAAACAGCTCTGGTAGTACCATCCCAGCCACTGAACTGAAGTCGGCTATAGGCAGCTTGCAAATGAATTTACTTTACCATCTTAAATTCTTTTGCATCATCATCGATCTTCTGCCAAAATTGAAACGACACAGCACCGGCACCGTCCAACTCCGCCCGCGCGTGGTGGAAATACAGAAGGAACCAGCACGACGCCATTGGCGAGAGTGCTCACGCGATGCGATCCGTGCTCGCACGAGCAGCCGCGCCGTGCCGCGCCAAGGCAGACGACGAGCACCCGCGGTGGCACAGGTCAGGAGGGCGTCACAGGGCACTCGGGCCTCCGGGCGACGGCGCCACGACACCCGCTGAAGCTTGTTGTCACCAATGGCGCCCGCACGCCGCCCGCCTCGAAGCACACGTCGACGATCTCGCCCGCGCTCATTCCGTCTTTGCTGCGCCGCCAAGTCCACCGACTACCGGAGCGCGCTGCAGCTCGTGGTCGGCGCGCAACCGCGCCACCACGACGATGAAGATTACACCAACGAGAGCGGGAACGCAGAACACTCCATGGATGGCGCCGAGGTGTGGTGCGCGAAGGCCCTGGCGGGCATGGCCTTCCAGAGCCGGGCGGAAGGGACTGTATGGAGGGTCACAAGACGGGTCCAGACTCCAGAGGACTTGCCGGCGTGGTTGCCGGCGTCGAGAGTGGCGGCCAGGGGGGCGACGGGCCGACGGCAACTGACCAAGGGTGGACGGTAAATCAAATACCGTCCGGGGTGGACGGTATTTCGTTTACCGTCCACCCTAGGTGATATATCAGCCGTTCGATTGGAGTTGAGCGGCTGAGATTTACGATGGTTAACCAACAAGGTTCCCTCCAAAGACCTTCCTCGTCAACGGAGTCCGCGGTGGGTGACCAGGCCCTGGCCGCCGCGCGGCGGCGCGCCATGTCGATCGCCTCAGAGTCAGAGCTCGCCGCGGCAAGTCCAATCCCGTCTCGTGACGGTGCGGCCATCTTGGCAGGTTCATCCTTTGTCTTGCCCGTGCCGCCGCCTGGGCCGATGTCGGCGGCGCATGCCTGCCTGTCTGCCTGGAACTCGAGCAGTTTCTGCGTGTGCATGTGCCCTGCAGCCCAGCTGGCCAGGCACCAGCGGCACTACCGCACCGGGTCCGGCGTGTCCGCGCGGATGGCAGAAGGCCATGGTCGATGACGCGCACGTCTTGCTCTTTGCTTTTGAACGCCGTCGTGGCGATGCAAAAGCATGTTCACCAGCACGCGTGCCGCACCTTGCGTTCGGCGTCGGACCGCGCCACCGCGACAACCTCCACCTTGCGCTCCGGCGACGGCGCTGGCCGGGCCGCCTCATCGTGGCGAATCGGCCGGCTTCCGCTTCACCGGCTCTGCTCCCTACCCTTCTTCGCCGGATCTCACCTGCGGTCGCCGGCGCGGCGGCCCCGGCGCCGGGGAGTTCGTGTGCTGCGGCTGGCTGGTGCTCTGCTTCTGGCCGTTCGTGAGGGGGCTCGTCGGCAAGGGGAGCTACGGGATCCCATGGAGCGTCAGGGATAAAGGCCGCTCTGCTCGTGGCCGCACGAGGAATTAAACACGCGTGCGGCTTGGCTTGGCTTGGCTCCTCTGAAGTTCTGATCAGAACTGACGATGGTCGATGGGGCTGGTAAAAGAAGCTGAAACCATTTGATTTGAGAAACATGCCTGAAATTCCTTCCATTCATCAGTGCCACAGCAGGTTTTGCATCAGATTGTACTTGCATGATTTGTACAGAATTCTTGCATGGCCGCCATTTCCAGAGATCGAGCGGAGGCCGGAGAAGGCAGAACTGGGCCCAGCGATCCACTGACGCAAAAGCCCAGGGACTTATTGGCCCTGTTTGGGGGGAGCTTGAGCTTCTCCAAAAGCTCTACTTGGAAAAGCTCAGGTTAATTCTCTAGGAAGCTGTTTTTCACAGAAGCTAACAAGGCCTGTTTGGGGGAGATTATGGGTGTCGGCCGTCACTGTGGGAGCACGGCGCGAGGGAGGAGCTCCAGCAGACGGCGGCTCGGCGCAGACGCCATCCGCCCGCAGTCCTGCCCCCGCGTCGCGTGAGCCCGTCCGCCCTAGCGTGCAGCCCCGCCTCCACCGCCGCGGCCCTCGGCACCCGCCGGCCGCAGGCGGATCCCGCACACCGCCGGCGGGGGAGAGAGCTCCGGTCGGTAGGAGCGCGAGCCGAGGGGAGTGACAGCGGCGGCCCGCGCTGAGGGGAGGAACGGCGGCAGCTGATGCGGAGGGGAGGAGGGGCCAGCGGCCAGCGCGAGAATGAGGAGGGGGCGATCGGTTTAAGTGGAAAAGCTCGGGAAGCTCCTCCCAGCGAGCTTGTTCGCTTGTAGTGTAACGGGAGGCTTTTGCAGCTTCTTATCGCTTGAAGAAGCTGGTTCGTTTGGCGGAGCTTCTCGCTTTTTCAACTGGTTGGAGTAGCAAAAGCTGTAGGAAGCTAAAACAAACAGGGCCATTATCCTAAGCGAAACCATTTCCTCTTGATTGGTTTCCCTGTAGTTTAATCCCACACTGGAGTGCCAGTGAGGCGCCGCCGAGCTGAAATGGGCGGCCATGCGAGTGCCAGACGTGCCCCATGAAGGCACACTCACAGCACGAGGACGTAGCTCGTGTGTTGGTGGCACGGTGCGTGGCATGCGCACGTAGCAATCTTAAAATTGGAGGTCAAGCAAGACAGCCACTATCCATCCAATAGGCGCGTGACACGTGCGCCTGGCAAACTCTTTTTTTTCTTAATTTTGCTAGCTGCTATAACAAAATCTCTTCTCCGTCACGAAGTTCTGGATTTCGTTTTGTCCCGTGCAGGAGGGGGGAGTGCCGTCGGGCACACGGGGGCCTCCGGTTGACCGCGCCGTGCGGCATGTCAGGGACTCATGGGCATGGCAAGCGATCGATCTCCCTTGGGGAATTCAAGTATTTTAGTGGCCTTTTTGCAAATACAGTTTTGCGACCCGCAGCGGCCACGACCTCGCCATGGCTGTCTCCGGTGGTCACCCCAAGCTCGCCTCCAGGCCCCGCCCGCCCATCAATTTGGGATGCGGGCGCCAGAAATGCTCTGGGTTCATCGCCACAAGCCCAAGACCATCCCGACATTATTGGCGTTGTCAGGTGAAAGGCTGAACTCGGCGAGCAAGCTCACCAGTCACCATGGTGCGCGACGTGCCCTGGGATACGGCGCGGTCAAGTCCTCGGCGTCGGCGAGGACGCCGTCACGCCGTCGCGGTCCGACGCCGACCGCAATGAACGTGTACCGCATGCGCCGCGGCGTGCTATGAGGTGGCAGTGGCACGGCACGGAACCCGCCGAGATCGCCGGCGGCGTGCTCTGAGCCGGCCGGCATGCGATGCGATCTGTGCGCGTCGACCCATCAGCTTCGGAGGCAGGGGCGCAGGGCGGTGTCTGAGCGCTGGACCTACACGCAACCAGACACATCCAAACAGCTCGTCCTTGCATCACCTGCGACGTCGCACAAGTAGCTCCACCCCATTGACCAGCACAGAAGATAATGGAGATTGAGCTGGAAACCAGCTTATATTTGTTTAAATCCTCTCTCAAGTGTCTTCCACCTTTTCCTAGACTTTGTACATCATATAATACATCAGAATGTTGTACTAGTTACAACATCTAAAGATAGCTCGCTCAAAAATCTCTGCCAGTAGCCACAGTGCTACCTGCTACCAGTATCCACCAGTGAACCGGCTTACACCTTACCCTTTTCACTATCCTCTAAGTGGTAACTCTAGATGAATTGGCATATAAACTGTACATTGAAATGCTTAAAAGGGACGGCAGTCATATGATGTGCATGTTTGGATGGAGAAGAGTGAGGATCGGACATGCCATGGCACCTCCGTAGCTCATACAATACAATGTCCCTCCTTCAGAACTGTAGTCGTTGCGAGCAAACAAGATCCCGGATGTTGAACTGTCCGATTTTACTAGGATCATGCTGTCAATTGGCGGGATTCATCATTTGCACTGTCAGCCACTTGATACCTCGATCTCACATTCTGCACAATTTAATTGTGATTTAGTGTTATCTGGCCTTGAGGAGCTTTTGACACAATGTGATATCATAAAAGCAGATCTAGTTTTCAATCATCAGAAAAACGTAGAGGGTGTTAGAAACCTCGAGAAGTGTGACGTAGTAAAAGTCTTCCATGTGCTGCATAAGGGCCGAACCATCCCTGATTGAGCGGAGTAGATTTATTTCTGTTTGCAGTAGTTTCTCCACAAGTTGCTTCTCTCCTTTCATCTGCAGCGAATTATAAGCCCAGTTAGTGAGAACAATGTGAGCAATAACATTCTAGTAACAGACAGAGGCAAGAAACCCACAAATTCAGTAACAATAACATCCGGTGTGTACTCCCCTATCACGTCACCTTGGTCTTCATCATCTAATACTCCATTGTTTACCTGTGCCACATACAAATACAGTTCTATGATTTAGTTGACAACTGGGGGATCTGGGATACCCAATCATCAACATTATTAGAACATGTTTGGCTCAAGATAGGATAGATAAACTACATTACCAGTGCATCTTTCGAATCACCAAATTTGAGATACACTGGTGCTTCCACATGGCAATAGCCCATAAGACGTGGTACTGTCGGAATGATATCTCGGTGATTGACAATTCTCCAACTATCCTTTACTTTCTGCAAAATAATCCAAAAAAATTCAAAAATAAAAATGTTGCGGTTGCTTTTGATTTTCTAGTTCACAGATCATTGCAATTAAATTCCATAAACAGCATCGGAGTTACAACTTAAACCATAATGTTATATACATGGATTCCAGCTAACAGGCTTCACCGATGGAAACACCAAAATTATACACATAAGATTTGCTGTCAACTAGATGTGATTCTGGAATTTGGTTTGGCATGGGTGTAGGCATATCTTATCTAGGAGTTCAATACCACCATACTGCATGAGGATAAGAACATTTTACTATCTTGTTTCCCAATACCAAATGAATGCGTTGGATTATTCCTGCTTCCTTTTTTTTATCATTTTATATATCTTACCTTCACTCTCCATCCAGACAAAGGGTTGGCAGTATTTTGTATGTCCTCTGTAATAATATTTCTATGAAGCTTACCAGACACTTGATGTTGCAATATTTCAAATTAAAACTAGATAGGTACTTGATATTCATATTCAATACGAACTTAACCAACATTTTTTGTCCAATATATAAAGGACAGAAAGAAGATTAAATAATTATGCCAGTACATAAAAAGATTAAGTTGCTCAAAGTTCACATTCATTTCCACAACTCCAAAATAAAATGACTTAACTGACCCTTATTCCATACCAGGAAATATATTATGTCAAGAAGAATATTATCATTCTCAGTTGCACTTTATCAAGTATTCCGTTTCTAAATCAAAGTTAGTAAATGGTCTTAAATTTACCGCATTGTAGACTTCTGCAAATCTTCTATTTCCCACTCTAGGGGAGCCAAAGTTGTACATTGTCACAAATATGACACCATTCCTATACAAAGGTGACATGAAACATATGAACACATTAATATTGAAAAACGTGTAGCAAAATAGTAGAAAACCATAACAGAAATTGTTGAGAGTTGCCAACTGCAGAAGTAGAGTTATACGTACATAAATTATTGGTGAGCTATGTTGACGGTTTTATAACAGAATCATATACAGATATGAAGTTAAACCATTAATGATGTTCTTTGAATTGAATGAAGTGCCAGTGCAACAAACCATTTATTAGAATGACAGTATCCTGACACTCTTTCTTCATTATGAAGGCAAACACTATCTAGAGGAAGATCAGTTAAAAAAGGACCTATCCAAGTTCATCTGACCTTTTTTTAGGTTTACCACACGTTAATGCTTGACTTTTTACCTCTTTCCACATAACGTGGATCAAATGATGGCATATGGTGTCTGTGAAATGACAAGATCATAGATTTAGATCAAGCCAAAATTCTAACTTACTTGGCCATTTGACTTGATGAAAGCTCAAGAGCAAGAAGGGTTGCTAGTGCTCCACCTAAACTGTGTCCAGTTACATATACATGCCACCTAGGTATATTTTCTGCATCTTCTTCATCCCTACAGTGGAATAGTGAGATATTTTGTGAATATAAAGTTTGAGATAGTTACTTGATGGAGCTTTATATGCACTAAACGTAGAAGCATCCAAGTTTCGAATCCAACGGTTGCTTTTTCAGCAATAGTTTTGTGAGATAAAGCCAAAATTCCTTGTGGATAATGAGAACATGCTATGGAAGGTTGAAATGAATTTCCCCGCTTCATATTACATTATAATTACTTACTGGTATCCTACAGCATATCTGATAAGAGCCATGATCCTATTCCTAACAGAGTCATATGCTCCTAAGAATCCACTGTGAACCTAATACATGGTATAAGAACATGTCAGTTAGCATAACATGTGAACAAGCACATAATAAAGAGAAGGAAGAGAGTAGATGACTAACTTGAATTTCTTGTTTAAAATCACCACCAAGCCTCTCAGGGTTTAGTCTGCATCAGGGTGAAAACATGTGCCAAGGGAACATTCAATTTAAAATGGGGAAAAAATACTTCTACAGTAGTACTTCTTAAGTCTTACCCAGCAGGTACCAGCATTAAGTCAGTTCTCAAATCCTTCCACCTTGACTAGGTAGGTATGTAGAAACGAATGCAAGGCAAAGTGAATAAGATGGGATACATTACAAGTATCAAGTGAATTTTCTATTAATAACAAACCCAAACAAGGCTTTCTGTTAATGCGTACTTGTTCAGTTCCTCGGAAGGCAACAACTAGCCTTCTTCGCGAAGAATCACGCCAAATGGCAACCTGAACACATTTGTTCATATAATCTACCAACATGAGTATATGGAACAACAAACTCATTGATATCACAACAATAACTCACTTGTGTATCTGTCGAAACGTTGTCAAGAAAACATATCTTTTCAAAATCTGATTTGATGAAACTATTACGTCCCAGTGAGGTGGCAAGCATAGCCCATGCCTCCATGGCAGTCTCTGCACTTGCAAACAGATACCTCATATCCTCTGCTTTCTGTGCATCAACGGATAGTTTGGTAGATGTAACAGCACTATCCTTATCAATAGAGTCTTCAGCTGCAGCAACTTCTTGTTCTACGATCATATCATCTTTCCTGTTTGTCTCATTTATTGTTACTGAATTGTTATCATGAGGTGAGAGGTTTTTTGAAAGTATCATTAGAGCACCTAGTATATTCTCTGTTTGAGACAATACATCACGAGATACTTTATTGATGTCCAGAAAGGAAGATTGCTCCTTCTCCTCCTTGCTTGTCAATGCTCCATTTTCAATGACAGCACCAACTGCATCTTCAGGAGCTGTTTCACTGCCATCACTAGTTGAAGTATCTGCAGTTGCCAATCCAGATTCTAAATATTTCTGTTCAGCAATTTCGCGTGATTGTAGACCAAGTGAACTTAATAGGTCAAATCCATCCAATTTCTTGACCTCAGGAAGAGAAAATCCAAAGTTTTGTAGAACATTTTGATTGAGCACATTATTCAAAGCTCTCCAGAAGTATTCATCTGATTCCTTCATATCTGACAATGAACTTCCTGCACTGTTAACAGCAGCAGCAGGAGATTGGCCCTCACAGTGAGAATCTGAACTATCTCCAGAATCAATATTCTGATGTTGAAGCTCATTTGATTCAACTGGGTTATCCTGGGACTCTTCAACACTTTCAGAGACCTCAACTCCACTTTCCAAAGATGGTGGTTTTGGAAGGTAGGTGTAAGTGAAAGAACTTAGTTGCCCAAATGCGGACTGAACAAACTGACTTGCATTTATACTTTCAGATCCAAGGACTGTTCTAAGAGCAGATCCCAGGCTGCTCTTCACAAGGAAGTCAGATACAAAGGGTATTCTCCACCATTGTTTCTCACGCTCAATATCATCATAACTCTTGTATTTGACCTGAAGCATTATACATCAAACTTAGATCACCAATTAGAATGAAACACCAATATTACAAATGTTCAACACCATCAACGAACTTAATATTGCTACCAGTTTATAGGAACATATTGATAGAAGGATTAAAAAAGGAAAAAGAAAAAGAATGATAATTAAGGATTCTACTGCTTCTTCCCTCATCTGGGAGGCAAGGATCGGTTGTTAGAGCATGCACCTCGTGCTCTGCTCAATGACCAAGAAAAAATATGCAAGGGTCTTACCTCTATCTCAATAGCTCCACCACCACCAAGGCCTTCTAATTCAACAGTAACATCATGATTATTTCCTAAAAAGGAACAAGGGCACTATAAGCTTTCTACAAAGAGCAAGACGAAAAAATGTGTTCACATCAAAGATTAAGGAGAACACCTGGTTGCACTCTAAGCAACTTTTTACATCAGTACTTGCAATGAAAATCGAATTAAGAGACAAGAAAGCTACCAACCTACAGATAGTGCTTTCATTTTGACCAAACTGACACAACTGAACATAGTTTCAGCAAGACATTGTTTAACTTACTACTGTTTATGGATATTAGCAAATAGTCTTTGCTATTACAATAACAAATGCAAAGGTCACTTGAAGCAAAACTCAGAAGAACATCTTTTGAAATAGAGTTAAGTGGAGATGAATAAGCAATATGACTTTGGTCACTACGCCCTGTATGATTTTCAACAGGGTGCACATAGATTTAGATCTGAAAGATTACACGGTTGAGAAACATGTGATTGGGGAGTTTCCCTATAATTAAGAAAACAATAGTTGTTGTTAGATAATATATCAGAAATCCCAGTGCAGATGGTAAATTGCATCTTTGAGATTCACTAAAATGGGTGTAATTGGAAGGTTCGGCCGCATTTGGACTGAATCAAGCTTATTGTAAATCACTATTTTGTTCTCTGATGTAACACCACAATCATAAATAATAGAAGCAACCTGTTCATTTTCTCAAACTTTATCAGCTTCCTATTATTGTGGGTCAATACCATCCTGTTTCACCATCAATTTGGCCAGGATTCTGTACAGACCAGTCCCACTGAGAGGAATAAGGAAACCAGTATTCATAACCTATTGGGAATGGGCTAAAATAATCTTTGATATAATAAAGGAAATACCAGAGGGGAGAGATTGCTAATTTTTGTTAATACAGAGAATTACCATCACAAAGTGATTCAAGGTACAATCCAGCATTTCCCATGCGTTTGTGTGGGGTAACAAGGTTTGCATCCCAAGCTGCAACCTATTGTAGAATATTGTACCACATGCCAAAAGGCACAAAAATCATTCATAGCAGCACCAAGATATGGCAAAGTAAGTGACTAAAATAAAAATTAAATATGCACAAAATTATATGGTTGATACAAAATTATATGCACAAAATTCTTATCCGCTTTTTTTTAGTCGACAAAAACAATCTTCAACATGTATTCTGGACTTCTGAAAATCACAGAAATACATTTCAGTACATTGGATATTTGACGTAAATGCTGCTAATTCATCTTAAGTTTCAGGGGAGTGATGTACCCAACATTCTACGCAGTTTATAAGACCTGGATCAAGCTTAATATCACTACAAGGCTACGGGACCAAGATAGTCGACAGATTAATGGGACCAAGGAGAAATGGTTAACAAGAGTACAAAAGACACAAGTAAAATGATTGGACCAAAATGGGGACCATGAAGTTACAACTTCTTGATACCTGAAGCAGATTTTCTCGAGATTTCCTAATGTTAAATGTGAAGCTTTCATTCCATGTTGGCTCCTTCGACCTACGATGATCAATTACTGTTTACTGAAATCACATTCTGCAGCAATGATGCAAAAGACTAGAATTTTCTAGTTTTCTCAAGGAAATTACCCACCAGTTGAGTATTCTCAAATGAAATAAAAAGGCTATGATATATATTGCATAAACTATCTTAGTTTGCATAAAGAGAGCTGAGCACTCCCAGCCCAGCATACAATGAAAAGGTATAAGTAACTCACGCCCATTTAATGTTGCTTTTTGCAGTTTGGCCATTCAGTTGTAGAATTACATAAGGATCACTTGTACCCTGCAATCAAAGGAATTAGGAGAGTGGAATTGTTAGAGTCAAAGAAGAGAGCTTTGAGTAACAGTTGCAAAGAAAAAGGTAAAACATATTGCTAATCCATCCAAAGAAACAAGGTACTTTTCATAATAAGCAGCAAATGAGCAAATAGCGTCGATACATGCGAGAGAGAAAAATAGCATCGGTAAAACAAATGGTGAGTATTCAGTGGCATAAGCTATTAGGAATCATCGTACCCATGGATCCATTGCAGGAAGATTTATGCCTTTCTTCAGCTTCACAACTAACTGTCCATCATATACTTCACGGAGAAACACGCTGCAACAGTTGAAGCATCATTCATCACAACATTTACAGTGACAGCAACAGCACATTCAGAAATCTCATTCCTATTGATTAACACCACACTACCACAGCCAGAAGTTCTCAACAAATAGTTCAAGCTCTATAAGGAAGGGTAAACACACTACTCACTCGGATAGGAACACTGTCTGACAGTCCGCCGCATCGGTCTCGCGCCAGCCCACATCTGCCTGCCAAATACGACGACCAATTGAACTGTGACATGTAAGCTAATCCATGCCGCTTGCCTCCACAAGCTTGAAGGGCTAGTGCAGTTCGTGGATGGGGGCGGGTAGGCCATGAGGGGAGCAAGGGGCTCACCGGTGGGCTGGTGTAGGCTTCGAACGCGAACCCGGCGAGCACGACGGCGAGGTTGAGGTCGAACGGCGGCCGCCGCGGCCCGTCCTCCTCCACCACCAATCCCTCCCCAGCGCTCTCTGAATCGGGCTGCACAGCGGAAGGCTGGCCTCCGGCGCACCTTCCCCTCAGCCCCGCCCATCTCCTTCGCCTTCCCCTCCTCGTGCACCAGCACCGCCACAGCACCGCCCTGCAGCCCGCCAGCGAGCGCGCGGGGAGGAAGGCGGCCGGCGTGACGCGGCACGCACTTGCGGGAGCACTGGTTGAGGCCATTATGGTCCGGCGGTTGCCGCCGTCTCCCCTGGGTTCGCTTCCGCCGTCGCTTCCGGCCGTGACGAAGGAAGAAGAGAAGCGAGCAGGCGCTAGTCTGTTCCAGTGGTGGTGGGGGGAAGTTGGAAGGCGCGCCACGTTTGCGATGAAACCGTTCCAGCTCTCGGTGCCTGCTAGTTGGGCCCCCACGGCGCTATCAGATTGGGCCCAGTTTCCGCCGAGCGACCGTGTCAGTATCGCAATCTCGCCGGTTGTCAGGATGCTAATCCTGACGGCCTCGACTGTGTTCAGCATCCTCGACTTCTCGCTCGTCTATGTTAAAAGTTGCTTGGAGTTTAGCATCTATGGGCCAAAATGCATCGACTACACATTAGAGGATCAGAGCGATGTGTTCTTGGCAACAGGCACCAAAATCTCATCAAGCAGCAGCAGCAGCTGTACAATTCTCGATCGAGACAAGAAACGCGAGGCAGGCATGCCATTGCCCGCCGCGGCAATCTGCGGGATGGTCGCCGCCGGCTACATCAAGTCGCCTTCGACGCTGCCGTCGTCCGAGGGCCGGCCGTGCTCGCTCATGCTCCCCCGCAGCCTGTAGAAGCTGAGCCTCCCCTTGGCGCGCAGCGGGCCGGACCAGTCGTACATGGCCAGGGACTCGATCTTGTCCAGCACGGCGCTCGACGCCGACCGCGGCCTCCGCTCGTCCGCGGCGCCGCCGGCGGGGTCCGAGCCGTAGCCCAGGGGGAGCGCCGCCGCCGGGCCCGGCGTGGTGGGGTCGTCGTTCCACGTGCTCCTGCTGCCGTCGTGCCAGGGGGACTCCTCCGTCGCGCCGCCGCCCAAGGACCCGCTGCAGGTCTCGTCGCCGGCCCCGGCCCCGCCGCCGTGGATCAGCTTCAGCGCCTGGACGACCTCGCCCATGAACGGCCGCTGCGAGGCCTCGACGTGCACGCACATGGACGCGATGGCCGCCGCCTTGGCCAGCTTCTCGAAGTCGTAGCCCGCCGGCAGCGACGGGTCCACCAGCCGCTGCAGGCCTTCCCGGGTGGTCAGGAGCGGGCGCGCCCAGGTGACCAGGTTCTCGGATCCCGGTGGCTGGGTCATGTCCACGGGCTTCCGGCCTGACAGCAGCTCGAGGAGCACCACACCGTAGCTGTAGACGTCACTCTTGACGAGCAGATGCCCCGTCATCGCATACTCTGGGGCAACGTACCTGAAAAGCATGGAAACAAATGAATCAAAATGCTGTAAACAAAAGAAAATTGTATAAATCGTTCAAACGATAATAAAGAGTTAATTATACTCAGAATCATTAAAATTGCTTTCAAGAATTACATGATGGCACTTGGGGAATAATAGTAGTTGTAGTGGAGGTCTTACCCGAAAGTTCCCATGACCTGAGTAGAAATATGATCCATCCCATCTGATGCTTCCTTTGCCAGCCCAAAATCAGCAACCTTGGGGGTGAAATCATTTTCCAATAGAACATTGCTAGCCTTGAAATCCCTGTGAATGACATGGGGATTTGCATCCTCGTGCAGATAGGCTAGTCCCCTTGCAGCGCCAAGGGCTATTTTTATTCTAGTGTCAAAATCAAGCGGACCATATATTTTATCCGAGCCTGAAATATATAAAAAACATAATACAAGAATAAGTTGTTATTATTATGCACTTACAAAAAAATGTTTGAGCGTGATGTTCAGGCTTGCTAATCCAAGGTTCTTAATTTATGCAAGTAAGATGCTATGAAAATCACTATGGTTTTTTTTAAAGAAGAAATCACTATGGTTTCACATACCATGTAGATGAGATTCAACACTTCCATTTGGAACAAGCTCAAATACCAAGCACCTCGTGCTCCTTTCAATGCATATACCAATAAGCTTGACAAGATTGCGGTGATGCAAGCGACTTAGCATCTCAACCTCCGCAATGAACTCGCGATCTCTGTTTTGATGTTTCCTTGTGAGCAATTTGACAGCAACCTCAACACCATCTTCAATTATGCCGCGATAAACCCGTCCATAACCCCCTTCACCTATTATTTTGCTGAAGCTGAAGTTTTCCGTGGCCTTCTCAAGCTCAGTTATTGTAAATGTCTTAACGCTGGATGGGCAAGTTCCTATCGTTGAGGCAAATGATGCTGTCGAGCTGCTTGTACCCGAGAATGATGACCTCATACCTGAAACAGAAAAAAAATAGATTACGTTACAAATTCAAGGGGAACTCATATTCTAAATGAGGATGTTTTATGGCCCCTGATATATAGTTGTTCAAGGAATTAAAGCAAGATCATAGAAGAGCCCTTAGTGTTCAAGTCATTGCTCTTTGCTTACTAGCTATTAGCTTAGTAACTAGTGATAACATTATTGTGCCACAACATATTTCAATACATGACAAACCAAAGTATCAATAGTGCCTCCATTGGACCAAGATTGAAGTAACAGGAATGAATAAGAAATTTTAACACTCAATGTCGAGCACTATTTGGTTAGTGTGAATTTTCCTGGAAATGGGAGACGACAGCCCAGGTGTCTGCATCACCTGACCCAGATTCTAATTCTGGGTGCAGGAGTCTGAGGAGAGGAAAGCACCACTGTATAGAAACAAGGCCAAGGGTTAACATGTAATTTGCATCTTAATTATTCAACATGCAAATGACTATGGTGCAGCACAACAGAGGTGTAGTATATTGTACCAATTGTCATGAAAATTACCTCCTTTTCTGGTGATGGACGAACTTGAAATAGGGCCAGTAGCATGAGATTTTTTTAATCCTTTAAATCTCCAAGCGATGCCAATGGCAAAGCACATCAAAACAAAAACCACAGCTGACAGAGAAATTATGGCAATCACTTTAGAGTTAATCTTATGATGGCTTCTATTGTGTATATTTGCACCAAAAGGGTCCTCATTGCTGCTTACTGGACCCAAGGATCCAGGAATAGGTACCAAAGAAGGAAGGCCTGCAATA